>NC_091470.1:204447610-204747610 GCF_036971445.1 Narcine bancroftii
TGTTACCCAGTGACAGATCCGTCTCCACAAGTACCGTACCTTGATGTTACACAGTGCAGACCCATCCCCACAAGTACCATAACCCAGTGTTACACAGTGCAGACCCATCCTCACCAGAACCGTACCGCGGTGTTACACAGTGCAGATCCATCCCCACCATTACCGTACCTTGGTGTTACACAGTACAGACCCATCCCCATCAGTAACGTACCTTGGTGTTACACAGTGCAGACCCATCCCCACCTGTACTGTACCTCTGTGTTAAACCGTGCAGACCCAAACCCACCAGTACCGTACCCTGGTGCAACACAGTGACAGACCCGACCCGACCAGTACCATACACCGGTGTTACACAGTGACAGACCCATCCACACAGGTACCGTACACCAGTGTCACACAGTGCAGACCCATCGCCACCAGAACCGTACTGCGGTGTTACACAGTGCAGATCCATCCCCACCATTACCATACCTTGGTGTTACACAGTACAGACCTGTTCCCATCAGTAACGTACCTTGGTGTTTCACAGTGCAGACCCATCCCCACCTGTACTGTACCTCTGTGTTAAACCGTGCAGACCCAAACCCACCAGTACCGTGCCCTGGTGCAACACAGTGACAGACCCGACCCCACCAGTACCATACACCGGTGTTACACAGTGACAGACCCATCCAAACAGGTACCGTACCCCGGTGTCACACAGTGCAGACCCATCCCCACCAGAACTGTACAGCGGTGTTACACAGTGCAGGCCCATCCCCACCAGTACTGTCCCCTGTATTAACAGTGACAGACCATACCCACCAGTACCATACCCCGGTGTTACACAGTGCAGACCCATCTCCACCAATACTGTACCTCGGTGTTACACAGTGCAAACCCGTCCCCAGCAGTATCATACCCTGGTGTTACACAGTGCAGACCCATCCCCACCAGTACTGTACCCCAGTGTTACACAGTGACAGAACAATCCCCAGCAGTATCGTAGCCCGGTGTTTCACAGTGCAGACACGTCCCCAGCAGTACCATACCCTGGTGTTGCACAGTGACAGACCCATCTCCACCAGTACTGTACCCCTGTTTTACACAGTGCAGACCCAACCCCACCAGTACCGTACCCCAGTGTTACACAGTGACAGACCCATCCCCAGCAGTATCGTAGCCCGGTGTTTCACAGTGCAGACCCGTCCCCAGCAGTACCATACCCTGGTGTTGCACAGTGACAGACCCATCCCCACCAGTACAGTACCCCGGTGCTACACAGTGACAGACCCATCTCCACCAGTACCGTACCCTGGTTTTGCACAGTACAGACCCATCCCCACCAGTACCGTACACTGATGTTACACAGTGCAAACCCGTCCCCACCAGTAGCGTACCCAGATGTTACACATTGCAGACCCATCCCCACTATTACAGTACCCCGGTGGTACACAGTGACAGATCCGTCCCCACCAATACCGTTCCCCCGGTGTTACACAGTGCAGACACGTCCCCACCAGTACCGTATCCTGATGTTACACAGTGCAGACCCATTGCACCAGTACCGTACCCCGGTGTACATAATGCAGATCCGTCCCAAGCAGTACCATACCCCGGTGTTACACAGTGCAGACCCATCCCCACAAGTACCATAACCCAGTGTTACACAGTGCAGAACCATCCCCACCAGAACCGTACCGCGGTGTTACACAGTGCAGATCCATCTCCACCAGTACCATACCCCGGTGTTACACAGTGCAGACCCATCCCCACCAGAACCGTACCGTGGTGTTACACAGTGCAGATCCATCCCCACCAGTACTGTACCCCGGTTTTACAAAGTGACAGACCATCTCCACCAGTACCATACCCCGGTGTTACACAGTGCAGACCCATCCCCACCAGAACCGTATCGTGGTGTTACACAGTGTAGACCCATCCCCACCAGTACGGTATCCCGGTGTTACACATTGACAGACCATCTCCACCAGTACCGTACCCTGGTATTACACAGTTTCAGACCCATCTCCACCAGTACCGTACCCTGGTATTACACAGTGACAGACCCATCCCCACCAGTACTGTACCCCATACCCACCAGTACTGTATTCCGGTGTTACACAGTGACAGGCTCGTCTTCAACAGTACCGTGACCTGGTAATACACATTGCAGACCCGTCCCCACCAGTACCGAAGCCTGGTGTTACCCAGTGACAGATCCGTCTCCACAAGTACCGTACCTTGATGTTACACAGTGCAGACCCATCCCCACAAGTACCATAACCCAGTGTTACACACTGCAGACCCATCCCCACCTGTACTGTACCTCTGTGTTAAACCGTGCAGACCCAAACCCACCAGTACCGTACCCTGGTGCAACACAGTGACAGACCCGACCCCACCAGTACCATACACCGGTGTGACACAGTGACAGACCCATCCACACAGGTTCGTACCCCAGTGTCACACAGTGCAGACCCATCACCACCAGAACTGTACAGCGGTGTTACACAGTGCAGGCCCATCCCCACTAGTACTGTCCCCTGTATTAACAGTGACAGACCATACCCACCAGTACCATACCCCGGTGTTACACAGTGCAGACCCATCTCCACCAGTACTGTACCTCGGTGTTACACAGTGCAAACCTGTCCCCACCAGAACTGTACCCTGGAGTTGCACAGTGCAGACCCGTCCCCACCAGTACCGTACCCCGGTGTTACACAGTGCAGACGCGTCTCCATCAGTATTATACCCCGGTGATACACAGTGCAGACCTGTCCCAACCAGTACCGTACCCTGGTGCAACACAGTGACAGACCCGACCCCACCAGTACCATACACCGGTGTTACACATTGCAGACCCATCCCCATCAGAACTGTACAGCGGTGTTAGACAGTGCAGGACCATCTCCACCAGTACTGTACCTCGGTGTTACACAGTACAAACCCGTCCCCACCAGTACTGTACCCTGGTGTTACACAGTGCAGACCCGTCCCCACCAGTACCGTAACCCGATGTTACATAGTGCAGACCAGTTCCCACCAGTACCGTACCCTGGTGTCACACAGTGCAGACCCGTCCCAACCAGTACTGTACCCCAGTGTCACACAATCTAGATCCATCCCCACCAGTACTGTACCCCTGTGTTACACAGTGCAGACACAACCCCACCAGTACCGTACCCTGGTACAACTCAGTGACAGACCCGACCCTTCCAGTACCATACCCTGTTGTTGCACAGTGACAGACCCATCCCCACCTGTACAGTACCCCGGTGTTACATAGTCCAGACCCGTCCCCACCAGTACCGTACCCCGGTGTTACACAGTGACAGACGCGTCTTCAACAGTACCGTGCCCTGGTAATACACAGTGCAGACCCGTCCCCACCAGTACCGAAGCCCGGTGTTACCCAGTGACAGATCCGTCTCCACAAGTACCGTACCTTGATGTTACACAGTGCAGACCCATCCCCACAAGTACCATAACCCAGTGTTACACAGTGCAGACCCATCCCCACCAGAACCGTACCGCGGTGTTACACAGTGCAGATCCATCCCCACCATTACCGTACCTTGGTGTTACACAGTACAGACCCATCCCCATCAGTAACGTACCTTGGTGTTACACAGTGCAGACCCATCCCCACCTGTACTGTACCTCTGTGTTAAACCATGCAGACCCAAACCCACCAGTACCGTACCCTGGTGCAACACAGTGACAGACCCGACCCCACCAGTACCATACACCGGTGTTACACAGTGACAGACCCATCCACACAGGTACCGTACACCAGTGTCACACAGTGCAGACCCATCCCCACCAGAACCGTACCGCGGTGTTACACAGTGCAGATCCATCCCCACCATTACCATACCTTGGTGTTACACAGTACAGACCTGTCCCCATCAGTAACGTACCTTGGTGTTTCACAGTGCAGACCCATCCCCACCTGTACTGTACCTCTGTGTTAAACCGTGCAGACCCAAACCCACCAGTACCGTACCCTGGTGCAACACAGTGACAGAACCGACCCCACCAGTACCATACACCGGTGTTACACAGTGACAGACCCATCCAAACAGGTACCGTACCCCGGTGTCACACAGTGCAGACCCATCCCCACCAGAACTGTACAGCGGTGTTACACAGTGCAGGCCCATCCCCACCAGTACTGTCCCCTGTATTAACAGTGACAGACCATACCCACCAGTACCATACCCCGGTGTTACACAGTGCAGACCCATCTCCACCAGTACTGTACCTCGGTGTTACACAGTGCAAACCCGTCCCCACCAGTACTGTACCCTGGAGTTGCACAGTGCAGACCCGTCCCCACCAGTACCGTACCCCGGTGTTACACAGTGCAGACCCATCTCCACCAGTACTGTACCTCGGTGTTACACAGTGCAAACCCGTCCCCACCAGTACTGTACCCTGGAGTTGCACAGTGCAGACCCGACCCCACCAGTACCATACACCGGTGTTACACATTGCAGACCCATCCCCATCAGAACTGTACAGCGGTGTTAGACAGTGCAGGACCTTCTCCACCAGTACTGTACCTCGGTGTTACACAGTGCAAACCCGTCCCCACCAGTACTGTACCCTGGTGTTACACAGTGCAGACCCGTCCCCACCAGTACCGTAACCCGATGTTACATAGTGCAGACCAGTTCCCACCAGTACCGTACTCTGGTGTCACACTGTGCAGACCCGTCCCAACCAGTACTGTACCCCAGTGTCACACAATCTAGATCCATCCCCACCAGTACTGTACCCCTGTGTTACACAGTGCAGACACAACCCCACCAGTACCGTACCCTGGTACAACTCAGTGACAGATCCGACCCTTCCAGTACCATACCCTGTTGTTGCACAGTGACAGACCCATCCCCACCTGTACAGTACCCCGGTGTTACATAGTCCAGACCCGTCCCCACCAGTACCGTACCCCGGTGTTACACAGTGACAGACGCGTCTTCAACAGTACCGTGCCCTGGTAATACACAGTGCAGACCCGTCCCCACCAGTACCGAAGCCCGGTGTTACCCAGTGACAGATCCGTCTCCACAAGTACCGTACCTTGATGTTACACAGTGCAGACCCATCCCCACAAGTACCATAACCCAGTGTTACACAGTGCAGACCCATCCTCACCAGAACCGTACCGCGGTGTTACACAGTGCAGATCCATCCCCACCATTACCGTACCTTGGTGTTACACAGTACAGACCCATCCCCATCAGTAACGTACCTTGGTGTTACACAGTGCAGACCCATCCCCACCTGTACTGTACCTCTGTGTTAAACCGTGCAGACCCAAACCCACCAGTACCGTACCCTGGTGCAACACAGTGACAGACCCGACCCGACCAGTACCATACACCGGTGTTACACAGTGACAGACCCATCCACACAGGTACCGTACACCAGTGTCACACAGTGCAGACCCATCGCCACCAGAACCGTACCGCGGTGTTACACAGTGCAGATCCATCCCCACCATTACCATACCTTGGTGTTACACAGTACAGACCTGTTCCCATCAGTAACGTACCTTGGTGTTTCACAGTGCAGACCCATCCCCACCTGTACTGTACCTCTGTGTTAAACCGTGCAGACCCAAACCCACCAGTACCGTGCCCTGGTGCAACACAGTGACAGACCCGACCCCACCAGTACCATACACCGGTGTTACACAGTGACAGACCCATCCAAACAGGTACCGTACCCCGGTGTCACACAGTGCAGACCCATCCCCACCAGAACTGTACAGCGGTGTTACACAGTGCAGGCCCATCCCCACCAGTACTGTCCCCTGTATTAACAGTGACAGACCATACCCACCAGTACCATACCCCGGTGTTACACAGTGCAGACCCATCTCCACCAATACTGTACCTCGGTGTTACACAGTGCAAACCCGTCCCCAGCAGTATCATACCCTGGTGTTACACAGTGCAGACCCATCCCCACCAGTACTGTACCCCAGTGTTACACAGTGACAGAACAATCCCCAGCAGTATCGTAGCCCGGTGTTTCACAGTGCAGACACGTCCCCAGCAGTACCATACCCTGGTGTTGCACAGTGACAGACCCATCTCCACCAGTACTGTACCCCTGTTTTACACAGTGCAGACCCAACCCCACCAGTACCGTACCCCAGTGTTACACAGTGACAGACCCATCCCCAGCAGTATCGTAGCCCGGTGTTTCACAGTGCAGACCCGTCCCCAGCAGTACCATACCCTGGTGTTGCACAGTGACAGACCCATCCCCACCAGTACAGTACCCCGGTGCTACACAGTGACAGACCCATCTCCACCAGTACCGTACCCTGGTTTTGCACAGTACAGACCCATCCCCACCAGTACCGTACACTGATGTTACACAGTGCAAACCCGTCCCCACCAGTAGCGTACCCAGATGTTACACATTGCAGACCCATCCCCACTATTACAGTACCCCGGTGGTACACAGTGACAGATCCGTCCCCACCAATACCGTTCCCCCGGTGTTACACAGTGCAGACACGTCCCCACCAGTACCGTATCCTGATGTTACACAGTGCAGACCCATTGCACCAGTACCGTACCCCGGTGTACATAATGCAGATCCGTCCCAAGCAGTACCATACCCCGGTGTTACACAGTGCACGTCCATCCCCACCAGTTCTATACCCCGGTGTTACACACTGACAGACCATCCCACTAGTACCGTACCCCGGTGTTACACAGTGCAGATCCGTCTCCACCAGTACTGTACCTCGGTGTTACACAGTGCAAACCCGTCCCCACCAGTACCGTAACCTGGTATTACACAGTGCAGACCCGTCCCCACCAGTACCGTAACCCGATGTTACATAGTGCAGTCCCGTTCCCACAAGTACCGTACCCTGGTGTTACACAGTGCAGACCCATCCCAACTTGTACAGTACCGCAGTGTCACACAATCTAGACACATCCCCACCAGCACTGTGCCCCTGTGTTACGCAGTGCAGACCCAACCCCATCAGTACCGTACCCTGGTACAACACAGTGACAGACCCGAACCTACCAGTACCATACCCTGTTGTTGCACAGTGACAGACCCTTCCCCACCAGTACTGTACCCAATCCCCACCAGTACTGTATTCCGGTGTTACAAAGTGACAGACGCATCTTCAACAGTACCGTGCCCTGGTGTTACACAGTGCAGACCCGTCCCCACCAGTACCGTACCGTGGTGTTACACAGTGCAGATCCATCCCCACCAGTACTGTACCCCGGTTTTACAAAGTGACAGACCATCTCCACCAGTACCATACCACGGTGTTACACAGTGCAGACCAATCCCCACCAGAACCGTACCGTGGTGTTACACAGTGCAGATCCATCCCCACCAGTACTGTACCCCGGTTTTACAAAGTGACAGACCATCTCCACCAGTACCATACCCCGGTGTTACACAGTGCAGACCCATCCCCACCAGAACCGTATCGTGGTATTACACAGTGTAGACCCATCCCCACCAGTACGGTATCCCGGTGTTACACATTGACAGACCATCTCCACCAGTACCGTACCCTGGTATTACACAGTTTCAGACCCATCTCCACCAGGACCGTACCCTGGTATTACACAGTGACAGACCCATCCCCACCAGTACTGTACCCCATACCCACCAGTACTGTATTCCGGTGTTACACAGTGACAGGCTCGTCTTCAACAGTACCGTGACCTGGTAATACACATTGCAGACCCGTCCCCACCAGTACCGAAGCCTGGTGTTACCCAGTGACAGATCCGTCTCCACAAGTACCGTACCTTGATGTTACACAGTGCAGACCCATCCCCACAAGTACCATAACCCAGTGTTACACACTGCAGACCCATCCCCACCTGTACTGTACCTCTGTGTTAAACCGTGCAGACCCAAACCCACCAGTACCGTACCCTGGTGCAACACAGTGACAGACCCGACCCCACCAGTAACATACACCGGTGTTACACAGTGACAGACCCATCCACACAGGTTCGTACCCCAGTGTCACACAGTGCAGACCCATCCCCACCAGAACTGTACAGCGGTGTTACACAGTGCAGGCCCATCCCCACTAGTACTGTCCCCTGTATTAACAGTGACAGTCCATACCCACGAGTACCATACCCCGGTGTTACACAGTGCAGACCCATCTCCACCAGTACTGTACCTCGGTGTTACACAGTGCAAACCCATCCCCACCAGTACTGTACCCTGGAGTTACACAGTGCAGACCCTTCCCCACCAGTACCGTACCCCGGTGTTACACAGTGCAGACGCGTCTCCATCAGTATTATACCCCGGTGATACACAGTGCAGACCTGTCCCCAGCAGCACCGTATCCTGGTGTAACACAGTGCAGACCCATCCCAACCAGTACCGTACCCTGGTGCAACACAGTGACAGACCCGACCCCACCAGTACCATACACCGGTGTTACACATTGCAGACCCATCCCCATCAGAACTGTACAGCGGTGTTAGACAGTGCAGGACCATCTCCATCAGTACTGTACCTCGGTGTTACACAGTGCAAACCCGTCCCCACCAGTACTGTACCCTGGTGTTCCACAGTGCAGACCCGTCCCCACCAGTACCGTAACCCGATGTTACATAGTGCAGACCAGTTCCCACCAGTACCGTACCCTGGTGTCACACAGTGCAGACCCGTCCCAACCAGTACTGTACCCCAGTGTCACACAATCTAGATCCATCCCCACCAGTACTGTACCCCTGTGTTACACAGTGCAGACACAACCCCACCAGTACCGTACCCTGGTACAACTCAGTGACAGACCCGACCCTTCCAGTTCCATACCCTGTTGTTGCACAGTGACAGACCCATCCCCACCTGTACAGTACCCTGGTGTTACATAGTCCAGACCCGTCCCCACCAGTACCGTACCCCGGTGTTACACAGTGACAGACGCGTCTTCAACAGTACCGTGCCCTGGTAATACTCAGTGCAGACCCGTCCCCACCAGTACCGAAGCCCGGTGTTACCGAGTGACAGATCCGTCTCCACAAGTACCGTACCTTGATGTTACACAGTACAGACCCATCCCCACAAGTACCATAACCCAGTATTACACAGTGCAGACCCATCCCCACCTGTACTGTACCTCTGTGTTAAACCTTGCAGACCCAAACCCACCAGAACTGTACAGCGGTGTTACACAGTGCAGGCCCATCCCCACTAGTACTGTCCCCTGTATTAACAGTGACAGACCATACCCACCAGTACCATACCCCGGTGTTACACAGTGCAGACCCATCTCCACCAGTACTGTATCTCGGTGTTACACAGTGTAAACCCGTCCCCACCAGTACTGTACCCTGGAGTTGCACAGTGCAGACCCGTCCCCACCAGTACCGTACCCCGGTGTTACACAGTGCAGACGCGTCTCCATCAGTATTTATACCCATCAGAACTGTACAGCGGTGTTAGACAGTGCAGGACCATCTCCATCAGTACTGTACTTCGGTGTTACACAGTGCAAACCCGTCCCCACCAGTACTGTACCCTGGTGTTACACAGTGCAGACCCGTCCCCACCAGTACCGTAACCCGATGTTACATAGTGCAGACCAGTTCCCACCAGTACCGTACCCTGGTGTCACACAGTGCAGACCCGTCCCAACCAGTACTGTACCCCAGTGTCACACAATCTAGATCCATCCCCACCAGTACTGTACCCCTGTGTTACACAGTGCAGACACAACCCCACCAGTACCGTACCCTGGTACAACTCAGTGACAGACCCGACCCTTCCAGTACCATACCCTGTTGTTGCACAGTGACAGACCCATACCCACTTGTACAGTACCCCGGTGTTACATAGTCCAGACCCGTCCCCACCAGTACCGTACCCCGGTGTTACACAGTGACAGACGCGTCTTCAACAGTACCGTGCCCTGGTAATACACAGTGCAGACCCGTCCCCACCAGTACCGAAGCCCGGTGTTACCCAGTGACAGATCCGTCTCCACAAGTACCGTACCTTGATGTTACACAGTGCAGACCCATCCCCACAAGTACCATAACCCAGTGTTACACAGTGCAGACCCATCCCCACCAGAACCGTACCGCGGTGTTACACAGTGCAGATCCATCCCCACCATTACCGTACCTTGGTGTTACACAGTACAGACCCATCCCCATCAGTAACGTACCTTGGTGTTACACAGTGCAGACCCATCCCCACCTGTACTGTACCTCTGTGTTAAACCATGCAGACCCAAACCCACCAGTACCGTACCCTGGTGCAACACAGTGACAGACCCGACCCCACCAGTACCATACACCGGTGTTACACAGTGACAGACCCATCCACACAGGTACCGTACACCAGTGTCACACAGTGCAGACCCATCCCCACCAGAACCGTACCGCGGTGTTACACAGTGCAGATCCATCCCCACCATTACCATACCTTGGTGTTACACAGTACAGACCTGTCCCCATCAGTAACGTACCTTGGTGTTTCACAGTGCAGACCCATCCCCACCTGTACTGTACCTCTGTGTTAAACCGTGCAGACCCAAACCCACCAGTACCGTACCCTGGTGCAACACAGTGACAGACCCGACCCCACCAGTACCATACACCGGTGTTACACAGTGACAGACCCATCCAAACAGGTACCGTACCCCGGTGTCACACAGTGCAGACCCATCCCCACCAGAACTGTACAGCGGTGTTACACAGTGCAGGCCCATCCCCACCAGTACTGTCCCCTGTATTAACAGTGACAGACCATACCCACCAGTACCATACCCCGGTGTTACACAGTGCAGACCCATCTCCACCAGTACTGTACCTCGGTGTTACACAGTGAAAACCCGTCCCCACCAGTACTGTACCCTGGAGTTACACAGTGCAGACCCGTCCCCACCAGTACCGTACCCCGGTGTTACACAGTGCAGACGCGTCTCCATCAGTATTATACCCCGGTAATACACAGTGCAGACCTGTCCCAACCAGTACCGTACCCTGGTGCAACACAGTGACAGACCCGACCCCACCAGTACCATACACCGGTGTTACACATTGCAGACCCATCCCCATCAGAACTGTACAGCGGTGTTAGACAGTGCAGGACCATCTCCACCAGTACTGTACCTCGGTGTTACACAGTGCAAACCCGTCCCCACCAGTACTGTACCCTGGTGTTACACAGTGCAGACCCGTCCCCACCAGTACAGTACCCCGGTGGTACACAGTGACAGATCCGTCCCCACCAATACCGTTCCCCCAGTGTTACATAGTCCAGACCCGTCCCCACCAGTACCGTACCCCGGTGTTACACAGTGACAGACGCGTCTTCAACAGTACCGTGCCCTGGTAATACACAGTGCAGACCCGTCCCCACCAGTACCGAAGCCCGGTGTTACCCAGTGACAGATCCGTCTCCACAAGTACCGTACCTTGATGTTACACAGTGCAGACCCATCCCCACAAGTACCATAACCCAGTGTTACACAGTGCAGACCCATCCCCACCAGAACCGTACCGCGGTGTTACACAGTGCAGATCCATCCCCACCATTACCGTACCTTGGTGTTACACAGTACAGACCCGTCCCCATCAGTAACGTACCTTGGTGTTACACAGTGCAGACCCATCCCCAGCAGTATCGTAGCCCGGTGTTTCACAGTGCAGACCCGTCCCCAGCAGTACCATACCCTGGTGTTGCACAGTGACAGACCCATCCCCACCAGTACAGTACCCCGGTGGTACACAGTGACAGACCCATCTCCACCAGTACCGTACCCTGGTTTTGCACAGTACAGACCCGTCCCCACCAGTACCGTACACTGATGTTACACAGTGCAAACCCGTCCCCACCAGTACCGTACCCAGATGTTACACATTGCAGACCCATCCCCACCAGTACAGTACCCCGGTGGTACACAGTGACAGATCCGTCCCCACCAATACCGTTCCCCCGGTGTTACACAGTGCAGACACGTCCCCACCAGTACCATATCCTGATGTTACACAGTGCAGACCCATTGCACCAGTACCGTACCCCGGTGTACATAATGCAGATCCGTCCCAAGCAGTACCATACCCCGGTGTTACACAGTGCACGTCCATCCCCACCAGTTCTATACCCCGGTGTTACACACTGACAGACCATCCCACTAGTACCGTACCCCGGTGTTACACAGTGCAGATCCATCTCCACCAGTACTGTACCTCGGTGTTACACAGTGCAAACCCGTCCCCACCAGTACCGTAACCTGGTATTACACAGTGCAGACCCGTCCCCACCAGTACCGTAACCCGATGTTACATAGTGCAGTCCCGTTTCCACAAGTACCGTACCCTGGTGTTACACAGTGCAGACCCGTCCCAACTAGTACTGTACCGCAGTGTCACACAATCTAGACACATCCCCACCAGCACTGTGCCCCTGTGTTACGCAGTGCAGACCCAACCCCATCAGTACCGTACACTGGTACAACACAGTGACAGACCCGAACCTACCAGTACCATACCCTGTTGTTGCACAGTGACAGACCCTTCCCCACCAGTACTGTACCCAATCCCCACCAGTACTGTATTCCGGTGTTACAAAGTGACAGACGCATCTTCAACAGTACCGTGCCCTGGTGTTACACAGTGCAGACCCGTCCCCACCAGTACCGTACCGTGGTGTTACACAGTGCAGATCCATCCCCACCAGTACTGTACCCCGGTTTTACAAAGTGACAGACCATCTCCACCAGTACCATACCCCGGTGTTACACAGTGCAGACCCATCCCCACCAGAACCGTACCGTGGTGTTACACAGTGCAGATCCATCCCCACCAGTACTGTACCCCGGTTTTACAAAGTGACAGACCATCTCCACCAGTGCCATACCCCGGTGTTACACAGTGCAGACCCATCCCCACCAGAACCGTATCGTGGTATTACACAGTGTAGACCCATCCCCACCAGTACGGTATCCCGGTGTTACACATTGACAGACCATCTCCACCAGTACCGTACCCTGGTATTACACAGTTTCAGACCCATCTCCACCAGTACCGTACCCTGGTATTACACAGTGACAGACCCATCCCCACCAGTACTGTACCCCATACCCACCAGTACTGTATTCCGGTGTTACACAGTGACAGGCTCGTCTTCAACAGTACCGTGACCTGGTAATACACATTGCAGACCCGTCCCCACCAGTACCGAAGCCTGGTGTTACCCAGTGACAGATCCGTCTCCACAAGTACCGTACCTTGATGTTACACAGTGCAGACCCATCCCCACAAGTACCATAACCCAGTGTTACACACTGCAGACCCATCCCCACCTGTACTGTACCTCTGTGTTAAACCGTGCAGACCCAAACCCACCAGTACCGTACCCTGGTGCAACACAGTGACAGACCCGACCCCACCAGTACCATACACCGGTGTTACACAGTGACAGACCCATCCACACAGGTTCGTACCCCAGTGTCACACAGTGCAGACCCATCCCCACCAGAACTGTACAGCGGTGTTACACAGTGCAGGCCCATCCCCACTAGTACTGTCCCCTGTATTAACAGTGACAGAACATACCCACCAGTACCATACCCCGGTGTTACACAGTGCAGACCCATCTCCACCAGTACTGTACCTCGGTGTTACACAGTGCAAACCCGTCCCCACCAGTACTGTACCCTGGAGTTACACAGTGCAGACCCGTCCCCACCAGTACCGTACCCCGGTATTACACAGTGACAGACCCATCCCCACCAGTACTGTACCCCATACCCACCAGTACTGTATTCCGGTGTTACACAGTGACAGGCTCGTCTTCAACAGTACCGTGACCTGGTAATACACATTGCAGACCCGTCCCCACCAGTACCGAAGCCTGGTGTTACCCAGTGACAGATCCGTCTCCACAAGTACCGTACCTTGATGTTACACAGTGCAGACCCATCCCCACAAGTACCATAACCCAGTGTTACACACTGCAGACCCATCCCCACCTGTACTGTACCTCTGTGTTAAACCGTGCAGACCCAAACCCACCAGTACCGTACCCTGGTGCAACACAGTGACAGACCCGACCCCACCAGTAACATACACCGGTGTTACACAGTGACAGACCCATCCACACAGGTTCGTACCCCAGTGTCACACAGTGCAGACCCATCCCCACCAGAACTGTACAGCGGTGTTACACAGTGCAGGCCCATCCCCACTAGTACTGTCCCCTGTATTAACAGTGACAGTCCATACCCACGAGTACCATACCCCGGTGTTACACAGTGCAGACCCATCTCCACCAGTACTGTACCTCGGTGTTACACAGTGCAAACCCGTCCCCACCAGTACTGTACCCTGGAGTTACACAGTGCAGACCCGTCCCCACCAGTACCGTACCCCGGTGTTACACAGTGCAGACGCGTCTCCATCAGTATTATACCCCGGTGATACACAGTGCAGACCTGTCCCAACCAGTACCGTACCCTGGTGCAACACAGTGACAGACCCGACCCCACCAGTACCATACACCGGTGTTACACATTGCAGACCCATCCCCATCAGAACTGTACAGCGGTGTTAGACAGTGCAGGACCATCTCCACCAGTACTGTACCTCGGTGTTACACAGTGCAAACCCGTCCCCACCAGTACTGTACCCTGGTGTTACACAGTGCAGACCCGTCCCCACCAGTACCGTAACCCGATGTTACATAGTGCAGACCAGTTCCCACCAGTACCGTACCCTGGTGTCACACAGTGCAGACCCGTCCCAACCAGTACTGTACCCCAGTGTCACACAATCTAGATCCATCCCCACCAGTACTGTACCCCTGTGTTACACAGTGCAGACACAACCCCACCAGTACCGTACCCTGGTACAACTCAGTGACAGACCCGACCCTTCCAGTACCATACCCTGTTGTTGCACAGTGACAGACCCATCCCCACCTGTACAGTACCCTGGTGTTACATAGTCCAGACCCGTCCCCACCAGTACCGTACCCCGGTGTTACACAGTGACAGACGCGTCTTCAACAGTACCGTGCACTGGTAATACACAGTGCAGACCCGTCCCCACCAGTACAGAAGCCCGGTGTTACCCAGTGACAGATCCGTCTCCACAAGTACCGTACCTTGATGTTACACAGTGCAGACCCATCCCCACAAGTACCATAACCCAGTGTTACACAGTGCAGAACCATCCCCACCAGAACCGTACCGCGGTGTTACACAGTGCAGATCCATCTCCACCAGTACCATACCCCGGTGTTACACAGTGCAGACCCATCCCCACCAGAACCGTACCGTGGTGTTACACAGTGCAGATCCATCCCCACCAGTACTGTACCCCGGTTTTACAAAGTGACAGACCATGTCCACCAGTACCATACCCCGGTGTTACACAGTGCAGACCCATCCCCACCAGAACCGTATCGTGGTGTTACACAGTGTAGACCCATCCCCACCAGTACGGTATCCCGGTGTTACACATTGACAGACCATCTCCACCAGTACCGTACCCTGGTATTACACAGTTTCAGACCCATCTCCACCAGTACCGTACCCTGGTATTACACAGTGACAGACCCATCCCCACCAGTACTGTACCCCATACCCACCAGTACTGTATTCCGGTGTTACACAGTGACAGGCTCGTCTTCAACAGTACCGTGACCTGGTAATACACATTGCAGACCCGTCCCCACCAGTACCGAAGCCTGGTGTTACCCAGTGACAGATCCGTCTCCACAAGTACCGTACCTTGATGTT
Organism: Narcine bancroftii; assembly: GCF_036971445.1. NCBI lineage: Eukaryota > Metazoa > Chordata > Chondrichthyes > Torpediniformes > Narcinidae > Narcine > Narcine bancroftii. Next base: position 204,463,374 of record NC_091470.1, read on the forward strand.
ACACAGTGCAGACCCATCCCCACAAGTACCATAACCCAGTGTTACACACTGCAGACCCATCCCCACCTGTACTGTACCTCTGTGTTAAACCGTGCAGACCCAAACCCACCAGTACCGTACCCTGGTGCAACACAGTGACAGACCCGACCCCACCAGTAACATACACCGGTGTTACACAGTGACAGACCCATCCACACAGGTTCGTACCCCAGTGTCACACAGTGCAGACCCATCCCCACCAGAACTGTACAGCGGTGTTACACAGTGCAGGCCCATCCCCACTAGTACTGTCCCCTGTATTAACAGTGACAGTCCATACCCACGAGTACCATACCCCGGTGTTACACAGTGCAGACCCATCTCCACCAGTACTGTACCTCGGTGTTACACAGTGCAAACCCATCCCCACCAGTACTGTACCCTGGAGTTACACAGTGCAGACCCTTCCCCACCAGTACCGTACCCCGGTGTTACACAGTGCAGACGCGTCTCCATCAGTATTATACCCCGGTGATACACAGTGCAGACCTGTCCCCAGCAGCACCGTATCCTGGTGTAACACAGTGCAGACCCATCCCAACCAGTACCGTACCCTGGTGCAACACAGTGACAGACCCGACCCCACCAGTACCATACACCGGTGTTACACATTGCAGACCCATCCCCATCAGAACTGTACAGCGGTGTTAGACAGTGCAGGACCATCTCCATCAGTACTGTACCTCGGTGTTACACAGTGCAAACCCGTCCCCACCAGTACTGTACCCTGGTGTTCCACAGTGCAGACCCGTCCCCACCAGTACCGTAACCCGATGTTACATAGTGCAGACCAGTTCCCACCAGTACCGTACCCTGGTGTCACACAGTGCAGACCCGTCCCAACCAGTACTGTACCCCAGTGTCACACAATCTAGATCCATCCCCACCAGTACTGTACCCCTGTGTTACACAGTGCAGACACAACCCCACCAGTACCGTACCCTGGTACAACTCAGTGACAGACCCGACCCTTCCAGTTCCATACCCTGTTGTTGCACAGTGACAGACCCATCCCCACCTGTACAGTACCCTGGTGTTACATAGTCCAGACCCGTCCCCACCAGTACCGTACCCCGGTGTTACACAGTGACAGACGCGTCTTCAACAGTACCGTGCCCTGGTAATACTCAGTGCAGACCCGTCCCCACCAGTACCGAAGCCCGGTGTTACCGAGTGACAGATCCGTCTCCACAAGTACCGTACCTTGATGTTACACAGTACAGACCCATCCCCACAAGTACCATAACCCAGTATTACACAGTGCAGACCCATCCCCACCTGTACTGTACCTCTGTGTTAAACCTTGCAGACCCAAACCCACCAGAACTGTACAGCGGTGTTACACAGTGCAGGCCCATCCCCACTAGTACTGTCCCCTGTATTAACAGTGACAGACCATACCCACCAGTACCATACCCCGGTGTTACACAGTGCAGACCCATCTCCACCAGTACTGTATCTCGGTGTTACACAGTGTAAACCCGTCCCCACCAGTACTGTACCCTGGAGTTGCACAGTGCAGACCCGTCCCCACCAGTACCGTACCCCGGTGTTACACAGTGCAGACGCGTCTCCATCAGTATTTATACCCATCAGAACTGTACAGCGGTGTTAGACAGTGCAGGACCATCTCCATCAGTACTGTACTTCGGTGTTACACAGTGCAAACCCGTCCCCACCAGTACTGTACCCTGGTGTTACACAGTGCAGACCCGTCCCCACCAGTACCGTAACCCGATGTTACATAGTGCAGACCAGTTCCCACCAGTACCGTACCCTGGTGTCACACAGTGCAGACCCGTCCCAACCAGTACTGTACCCCAGTGTCACACAATCTAGATCCATCCCCACCAGTACTGTACCCCTGTGTTACACAGTGCAGACACAACCCCACCAGTACCGTACCCTGGTACAACTCAGTGACAGACCCGACCCTTCCAGTACCATACCCTGTTGTTGCACAGTGACAGACCCATACCCACTTGTACAGTACCCCGGTGTTACATAGTCCAGACCCGTCCCCACCAGTACCGTACCCCGGTGTTACACAGTGACAGACGCGTCTTCAACAGTACCGTGCCCTGGTAATACACAGTGCAGACCCGTCCCCACCAGTACCGAAGCCCGGTGTTACCCAGTGACAGATCCGTCTCCACAAGTACCGTACCTTGATGTTACACAGTGCAGACCCATCCCCACAAGTACCATAACCCAGTGTTACACAGTGCAGACCCATCCCCACCAGAACCGTACCGCGGTGTTACACAGTGCAGATCCATCCCCACCATTACCGTACCTTGGTGTTACACAGTACAGACCCATCCCCATCAGTAACGTACCTTGGTGTTACACAGTGCAGACCCATCCCCACCTGTACTGTACCTCTGTGTTAAACCATGCAGACCCAAACCCACCAGTACCGTACCCTGGTGCAACACAGTGACAGACCCGACCCCACCAGTACCATACACCGGTGTTACACAGTGACAGACCCATCCACACAGGTACCGTACACCAGTGTCACACAGTGCAGACCCATCCCCACCAGAACCGTACCGCGGTGTTACACAGTGCAGATCCATCCCCACCATTACCATACCTTGGTGTTACACAGTACAGACCTGTCCCCATCAGTAACGTACCTTGGTGTTTCACAGTGCAGACCCATCCCCACCTGTACTGTACCTCTGTGTTAAACCGTGCAGACCCAAACCCACCAGTACCGTACCCTGGTGCAACACAGTGACAGACCCGACCCCACCAGTACCATACACCGGTGTTACACAGTGACAGACCCATCCAAACAGGTACCGTACCCCGGTGTCACACAGTGCAGACCCATCCCCACCAGAACTGTACAGCGGTGTTACACAGTGCAGGCCCATCCCCACCAGTACTGTCCCCTGTATTAACAGTGACAGACCATACCCACCAGTACCATACCCCGGTGTTACACAGTGCAGACCCATCTCCACCAGTACTGTACCTCGGTGTTACACAGTGAAAACCCGTCCCCACCAGTACTGTACCCTGGAGTTACACAGTGCAGACCCGTCCCCACCAGTACCGTACCCCGGTGTTACACAGTGCAGACGCGTCTCCATCAGTATTATACCCCGGTAATACACAGTGCAGACCTGTCCCAACCAGTACCGTACCCTGGTGCAACACAGTGACAGACCCGACCCCACCAGTACCATACACCGGTGTTACACATTGCAGACCCATCCCCATCAGAACTGTACAGCGGTGTTAGACAGTGCAGGACCATCTCCACCAGTACTGTACCTCGGTGTTACACAGTGCAAACCCGTCCCCACCAGTACTGTACCCTGGTGTTACACAGTGCAGACCCGTCCCCACCAGTACAGTACCCCGGTGGTACACAGTGACAGATCCGTCCCCACCAATACCGTTCCCCCAGTGTTACATAGTCCAGACCCGTCCCCACCAGTACCGTACCCCGGTGTTACACAGTGACAGACGCGTCTTCAACAGTACCGTGCCCTGGTAATACACAGTGCAGACCCGTCCCCACCAGTACCGAAGCCCGGTGTTACCCAGTGACAGATCCGTCTCCACAAGTACCGTACCTTGATGTTACACAGTGCAGACCCATCCCCACAAGTACCATAACCCAGTGTTACACAGTGCAGACCCATCCCCACCAGAACCGTACCGCGGTGTTACACAGTGCAGATCCATCCCCACCATTACCGTACCTTGGTGTTACACAGTACAGACCCGTCCCCATCAGTAACGTACCTTGGTGTTACACAGTGCAGACCCATCCCCAGCAGTATCGTAGCCCGGTGTTTCACAGTGCAGACCCGTCCCCAGCAGTACCATACCCTGGTGTTGCACAGTGACAGACCCATCCCCACCAGTACAGTACCCCGGTGGTACACAGTGACAGACCCATCTCCACCAGTACCGTACCCTGGTTTTGCACAGTACAGACCCGTCCCCACCAGTACCGTACACTGATGTTACACAGTGCAAACCCGTCCCCACCAGTACCGTACCCAGATGTTACACATTGCAGACCCATCCCCACCAGTACAGTACCCCGGTGGTACACAGTGACAGATCCGTCCCCACCAATACCGTTCCCCCGGTGTTACACAGTGCAGACACGTCCCCACCAGTACCATATCCTGATGTTACACAGTGCAGACCCATTGCACCAGTACCGTACCCCGGTGTACATAATGCAGATCCGTCCCAAGCAGTACCATACCCCGGTGTTACACAGTGCACGTCCATCCCCACCAGTTCTATACCCCGGTGTTACACACTGACAGACCATCCCACTAGTACCGTACCCCGGTGTTACACAGTGCAGATCCATCTCCACCAGTACTGTACCTCGGTGTTACACAGTGCAAACCCGTCCCCACCAGTACCGTAACCTGGTATTACACAGTGCAGACCCGTCCCCACCAGTACCGTAACCCGATGTTACATAGTGCAGTCCCGTTTCCACAAGTACCGTACCCTGGTGTTACACAGTGCAGACCCGTCCCAACTAGTACTGTACCGCAGTGTCACACAATCTAGACACATCCCCACCAGCACTGTGCCCCTGTGTTACGCAGTGCAGACCCAACCCCATCAGTACCGTACACTGGTACAACACAGTGACAGACCCGAACCTACCAGTACCATACCCTGTTGTTGCACAGTGACAGACCCTTCCCCACCAGTACTGTACCCAATCCCCACCAGTACTGTATTCCGGTGTTACAAAGTGACAGACGCATCTTCAACAGTACCGTGCCCTGGTGTTACACAGTGCAGACCCGTCCCCACCAGTACCGTACCGTGGTGTTACACAGTGCAGATCCATCCCCACCAGTACTGTACCCCGGTTTTACAAAGTGACAGACCATCTCCACCAGTACCATACCCCGGTGTTACACAGTGCAGACCCATCCCCACCAGAACCGTACCGTGGTGTTACACAGTGCAGATCCATCCCCACCAGTACTGTACCCCGGTTTTACAAAGTGACAGACCATCTCCACCAGTGCCATACCCCGGTGTTACACAGTGCAGACCCATCCCCACCAGAACCGTATCGTGGTATTACACAGTGTAGACCCATCCCCACCAGTACGGTATCCCGGTGTTACACATTGACAGACCATCTCCACCAGTACCGTACCCTGGTATTACACAGTTTCAGACCCATCTCCACCAGTACCGTACCCTGGTATTACACAGTGACAGACCCATCCCCACCAGTACTGTACCCCATACCCACCAGTACTGTATTCCGGTGTTACACAGTGACAGGCTCGTCTTCAACAGTACCGTGACCTGGTAATACACATTGCAGACCCGTCCCCACCAGTACCGAAGCCTGGTGTTACCCAGTGACAGATCCGTCTCCACAAGTACCGTACCTTGATGTTACACAGTGCAGACCCATCCCCACAAGTACCATAACCCAGTGTTACACACTGCAGACCCATCCCCACCTGTACTGTACCTCTGTGTTAAACCGTGCAGACCCAAACCCACCAGTACCGTACCCTGGTGCAACACAGTGACAGACCCGACCCCACCAGTACCATACACCGGTGTTACACAGTGACAGACCCATCCACACAGGTTCGTACCCCAGTGTCACACAGTGCAGACCCATCCCCACCAGAACTCTACAGCGGTGTTACACAGTGCAGGCCCATCCCCACTAGTACTGTCCCCTGTATTAACAGTGACAGAACATACCCACCAGTACCATACCCCGGTGTTACACAGTGCAGACCCATCTCCACCAGTACTGTACCTCGGTGTTACACAGTGCAAACCCGTCCCCACCAGTACTGTACCCTGGAGTTACACAGTGCAGACCCGTCCCCACCAGTACCGTACCCCGGTATTACACAGTGACAGACCCATCCCCACCAGTACTGTACCCCATACCCACCAGTACTGTATTCCGGTGTTACACAGTGACAGGCTCGTCTTCAACAGTACCGTGACCTGGTAATACACATTGCAGACCCGTCCCCACCAGTACCGAAGCCTGGTGTTACCCAGTGACAGATCCGTCTCCACAAGTACCGTACCTTGATGTTACACAGTGCAGACCCATCCCCACAAGTACCATAACCCAGTGTTACACACTGCAGACCCATCCCCACCTGTACTGTACCTCTGTGTTAAACCGTGCAGACCCAAACCCACCAGTACCGTACCCTGGTGCAACACAGTGACAGACCCGACCCCACCAGTAACATACACCGGTGTTACACAGTGACAGACCCATCCACACAGGTTCGTACCCCAGTGTCACACAGTGCAGACCCATCCCCACCAGAACTGTACAGCGGTGTTACACAGTGCAGGCCCATCCCCACTAGTACTGTCCCCTGTATTAACAGTGACAGTCCATACCCACGAGTACCATACCCCGGTGTTACACAGTGCAGACCCATCTCCACCAGTACTGTACCTCGGTGTTACACAGTGCAAACCCGTCCCCACCAGTACTGTACCCTGGAGTTACACAGTGCAGACCCGTCCCCACCAGTACCGTACCCCGGTGTTACACAGTGCAGACGCGTCTCCATCAGTATTATACCCCGGTGATACACAGTGCAGACCTGTCCCAACCAGTACCGTACCCTGGTGCAACACAGTGACAGACCCGACCCCACCAGTACCATACACCGGTGTTACACATTGCAGACCCATCCCCATCAGAACTGTACAGCGGTGTTAGACAGTGCAGGACCATCTCCACCAGTACTGTACCTCGGTGTTACACAGTGCAAACCCGTCCCCACCAGTACTGTACCCTGGTGTTACACAGTGCAGACCCGTCCCCACCAGTACCGTAACCCGATGTTACATAGTGCAGACCAGTTCCCACCAGTACCGTACCCTGGTGTCACACAGTGCAGACCCGTCCCAACCAGTACTGTACCCCAGTGTCACACAATCTAGATCCATCCCCACCAGTACTGTACCCCTGTGTTACACAGTGCAGACACAACCCCACCAGTACCGTACCCTGGTACAACTCAGTGACAGACCCGACCCTTCCAGTACCATACCCTGTTGTTGCACAGTGACAGACCCATCCCCACCTGTACAGTACCCTGGTGTTACATAGTCCAGACCCGTCCCCACCAGTACCGTACCCCGGTGTTACACAGTGACAGACGCGTCTTCAACAGTACCGTGCACTGGTAATACACAGTGCAGACCCGTCCCCACCAGTACAGAAGCCCGGTGTTACCCAGTGACAGATCCGTCTCCACAAGTACCGTACCTTGATGTTACACAGTGCAGACCCATCCCCACAAGTACCATAACCCAGTGTTACACAGTGCAGAACCATCCCCACCAGAACCGTACCGCGGTGTTACACAGTGCAGATCCATCTCCACCAGTACCATACCCCGGTGTTACACAGTGCAGACCCATCCCCACCAGAACCGTACCGTGGTGTTACACAGTGCAGATCCATCCCCACCAGTACTGTACCCCGGTTTTACAAAGTGACAGACCATGTCCACCAGTACCATACCCCGGTGTTACACAGTGCAGACCCATCCCCACCAGAACCGTATCGTGGTGTTACACAGTGTAGACCCATCCCCACCAGTACGGTATCCCGGTGTTACACATTGACAGACCATCTCCACCAGTACCGTACCCTGGTATTACACAGTTTCAGACCCATCTCCACCAGTACCGTACCCTGGTATTACACAGTGACAGACCCATCCCCACCAGTACTGTACCCCATACCCACCAGTACTGTATTCCGGTGTTACACAGTGACAGGCTCGTCTTCAACAGTACCGTGACCTGGTAATACACATTGCAGACCCGTCCCCACCAGTACCGAAGCCTGGTGTTACCCAGTGACAGATCCGTCTCCACAAGTACCGTACCTTGATGTTACACAGTGCAGACCCATCCCCACAAGTACCATAACCCAGTGTTACACACTGCAGACCCATCCCCACCTGTACTGTACCTCTGTGTTAAACCGTGCAGACCCAAACCCACCAGTACCGTACCCTGGTGCAACACAGTGACAGACCCGACCCCACCAGTACCATACACCGGTGTGACACAGTGACAGACCCATCCACACAGGTTCGTACCCCAGTGTCACACAGTGCAGACCCATCACCACCAGAACTGTACAGCGGTGTTACACAGTGCAGGCCCATCCCCACTAGTACTGTCCCCTGTATTAACAGTGACAGACCATACCCACCAGTACCATACCCCGGTGTTACACAGTGCAGACCCATCTCCACCAGTACTGTACCTCGGTGTTACACAGTGCAAACCTGTCCCCACCAGAACTGTACCCTGGAGTTGCACAGTGCAGACCCGTCCCCACCAGTACCGTACCCCGGTGTTACACAGTGCAGACGCGTCTCCATCAGTATTATACCCCGGTGATACACAGTGCAGACCTGTCCCAACCAGTACCGTACCCTGGTGCAACACAGTGACAGACCCGACCCCACCAGTACCATACACCGGTGTTACACATTGCAGACCCATCCCCATCAGAACTGTACAGCGGTGTTAGACAGTGCAGGACCATCTCCACCAGTACTGTACCTCGGTGTTACACAGTACAAACCCGTCCCCACCAGTACTGTACCCTGGTGTTACACAGTGCAGACCCGTCCCCACCAGTACCGTAACCCGATGTTACATAGTGCAGACCAGTTCCCACCAGTACCGTACCCTGGTGTCACACAGTGCAGACCCGTCCCAACCAGTACTGTACCCCAGTGTCACACAATCTAGATCCATCCCCACCAGTACTGTACCCCTGTGTTACACAGTGCAGACACAACCCCACCAGTACCGTACCCTGGTACAACTCAGTGACAGACCCGACCCTTCCAGTACCATACCCTGTTGTTGCACAGTGACAGACCCATCCCCACCTGTACAGTACCCCGGTGTTACATAGTCCAGACACGTCCCCACCAGTACCGTACCCCGGTGTTTCACAGTGACAGACGCGTCTTCAACAGTACCGTGCCCTGGTAATACACAGTGCAGACCCGTCCCCACCAGTACCGAAGCCCGGTGTTACCCAGTGACAGATCCGTCTCCACAAGTACCGTACCTTGATGTTACACAGTGCAGACCCATCCCCACAAGTACCATAACCCAGTGTTACACAGTGCAGACCCATCCCCACCAGAACCGTACCGCGGTGTTACACAGTGCAGATCCATCCCCACCATTACCGTACCTTGGTGTTACACAGTACAGACCCATCCCCATCAGTAACGTACCTTGGTGTTACACAGTGCAGACCCATCCCCACCTGTACTGTACCTCTGTGTTAAACCATGCAGACCCAAACCCACCAGTACCGTACCCTGGTGCAACACAGTGACAGACCCGACCCCACCAGTACCATACACCGGTGTTACACAGTGACAGACCCATCCACACAGGTACCGTACACCAGTGTCACACAGTGCAGACCCATCCCCACCAGAACCGTACCGCGGTGTTACACAGTGCAGATCCATCCCCACCATTACCATACCTTGGTGTTACACAGTACAGACCTGTCCCCATCAGTAACGTACCTTGGTGTTTCACAGTGCAGACCCATCCCCACCTGTACTGTACCTCTGTGTTAAACCGTGCAGACCCAAACCCACCAGTACCGTACCCTGGTGCAACACAGTGACAGACCCGACCCCACCAGTACCATACACCGGTGTTACACAGTGACAGACCCATCCAAACAGGTACCGTACCCCGGTGTCACACAGTGCAGACCCATCCCCACCAGAACTGTACAGCGGTGTTACACAGTGCAGGCCCATCCCCACCAGTACTGTCCCCTGTATTAACAGTGACAGACCATACCCACCAGTACCATACCCCGGTGTTACACAGTGCAGACCCATCTCCACCAGTACTGTACCTCGGTGTTACACAGTGCAAACCCGTCCCCACCAGTACTGTACCCTGGAGTTGCACAGTGCAGACCCGTCCCCACCAGTACCGTACCCCGGTGTTACACAGTGCAGACCCATCTCCACCAGTACTGTACCTCGGTGTTACACAGTGCAAACCCGTCCCCACCAGTACTGTACCCTGGAGTTGCACAGTGCAGACCCAACCCCACCAGTACCATACACCGGTGTTACACATTGCAGACCCATCCCCATCAGAAATGTACAGCGGTGTTAGACAGTGCAGGACCTTCTCCACCAGTACTGTACCTCGGTGTTACACAGTGCAAACCCGTCCCCACCAGTACTGTACCCTGGTGTTACACAGTGCAGACCCGTCCCCACCAGTACCGTAACCCGATGTTACATAGTGCAGACCAGTTCCCACCAGTACCGTACTCTGGTGTCACACAGTGCAGACCCGTCCCAACCAGTACTGTACCCCAGTGTCACACAATCTAGATCCATCCCCACCAGTACTGTACCCCTGTGTTACACAGTGCAGACACAACCCCACCAGTACCGTACCCTGGTACAACTCAGTGACAGATCCGACCCTTCCAGTACCATACCCTGTTGTTGCACAGTGACAGACCCATCCCCACCTGTACAGTACCCCGGTGTTACATAGTCCAGACCCGTCCCCACCAGTACCGTACCCCGGTGTTACACAGTGACAGACGCGTCTTCAACAGTACCGTGCCCTGGTAATACACAGTGCAGACCCGTCCCCACCAGTACCGAAGCCCGGTGTTACCCAGTGACAGATCCGTCTCCACAAGTACCGTACCTTGATGTTACACAGTGCAGACCCATCCCCACAAGTACCATAACCCAGTGTTACACAGTGCAGACCCATCCTCACCAGAACCGTACCGCGGTGTTACACAGTGCAGATCCATCCCCACCATTACCGTACCTTGGTGTTACACAGTACAGACCCATCCCCATCAGTAACGTACCTTGGTGTTACACAGTGCAGACCCATCCCCACCTGTACTGTACCTCTGTGTTAAACCGTGCAGACCCAAACCCACCAGTACCGTACCCTGGTGCAACACAGTGACAGACCCGACCCGACCAGTACCATACACCGGTGTTACACAGTGACAGACCCATCCACACAGGTACCGTACACCAGTGTCACACAGTGCAGACCCATCGCCACCAGAACCGTACTGCGGTGTTACACAGTGCAGATCCATCCCCACCATTACCATACCTTGGTGTTACACAGTACAGACCTGTTCCCATCAGTAACGTACCTTGGTGTTTCACAGTGCAGACCCATCCCCACCTGTACTGTACCTCTGTGTTAAACCGTGCAGACCCAAACCCACCAGTACCGTGCCCTGGTGCAACACAGTGACAGACCCGACCCCACCAGTACCATACACCGGTGTTACACAGTGACAGACCCATCCAAACAGGTACCGTACCCCGGTGTCACACAGTGCAGACCCATCCCCACCAGAACTGTACAGCGGTGTTACACAGTGCAGGCCCATCCCCACCAGTACTGTCCCCTGTATTAACAGTGACAGACCATACCCACCAGTACCATACCCCGGTGTTACACAGTGCAGACCCATCTCCACCAATACTGTACCTCGGTGTTACACAGTGCAAACCCGTCCCCAGCAGTATCATACCCTGGTGTTACACAGTGCAGACCCATCCCCACCAGTACTGTACCCCAGTGTTACACAGTGACAGAACAATCCCCAGCAGTATCGTAGCCCGGTGTTTCACAGTGCAGACACGTCCCCAGCAGTACCATACCCTGGTGTTGCACAGTGACAGACCCATCTCCACCAGTACTGTACCCCTGTTTTACACAGTGCAGACCCAACCCCACCAGTACCGTACCCCAGTGTTACACAGTGACAGACCCATCCCCAGCAGTATCGTAGCCCGGTGTTTCACAGTGCAGACCCGTCCCCAGCAGTACCATACCCTGGTGTTGCACAGTGACAGACCCATCCCCACCAGTACAGTACCCCGGTGCTACACAGTGACAGACCCATCTCCACCAGTACCGTACCCTGGTTTTGCACAGTACAGACCCATCCCCACCAGTACCGTACACTGATGTTACACAGTGCAAACCCGTCCCCACCAGTAGCGTACCCAGATGTTACACATTGCAGACCCATCCCCACTATTACAGTACCCCGGTGGTACACAGTGACAGATCCGTCCCCACCAATACCGTTCCCCCGGTGTTACACAGTGCAGACACGTCCCCACCAGTACCGTATCCTGATGTTACACAGTGCAGACCCATTGCACCAGTACCGTACCCCGGTGTACATAATGCAGATCCGTCCCAAGCAGTACCATACCCCGGTGTTACACAGTGCAGACCCATCCCCACAAGTACCATAACCCAGTGTTACACAGTGCAGAACCATCCCCACCAGAACCGTACCGCGGTGTTACACAGTGCAGATCCATCTCCACCAGTACCATACCCCGGTGTTACACAGTGCAGACCCATCCCCACCAGAACCGTACCGTGGTGTTACACAGTGCAGATCCATCCCCACCAGTACTGTACCCCGGTTTTACAAAGTGACAGACCATCTCCACCAGTACCATACCCCGGTGTTACACAGTGCAGACCCATCCCCACCAGAACCGTATCGTGGTGTTACACAGTGTAGACCCATCCCCACCAGTACGGTATCCCGGTGTTACACATTGACAGACCATCTCCACCAGTACCGTACCCTGGTATTACACAGTTTCAGACCCATCTCCACCAGTACCGTACCCTGGTATTACACAGTGACAGACCCATCCCCACCAGTACTGTACCCCATACCCACCAGTACTGTATTCCGGTGTTACACAGTGACAGGCTCGTCTTCAACAGTACCGTGACCTGGTAATACACATTGCAGACCCGTCCCCACCAGTACCGAAGCCTGGTGTTACCCAGTGACAGATCCGTCTCCACAAGTACCGTACCTTGATGTTACACAGTGCAGACCCATCCCCACAAGTACCATAACCCAGTGTTACACACTGCAGACCCATCCCCACCTGTACTGTACCTCTGTGTTAAACCGTGCAGACCCAAACCCACCAGTACCGTACCCTGGTGCAACACAGTGACAGACCCGACCCCACCAGTACCATACACCGGTGTGACACAGTGACAGACCCATCCACACAGGTTCGTACCCCAGTGTCACACAGTGCAGACCCATCACCACCAGAACTGTACAGCGGTGTTACACAGTGCAGGCCCATCCCCACTAGTACTGTCCCCTGTATTAACAGTGACAGACCATACCCACCAGTACCATACCCCGGTGTTACACAGTGCAGACCCATCTCCACCAGTACTGTACCTCGGTGTTACACAGTGCAAACCTGTCCCCACCAGAACTGTACCCTGGAGTTGCACAGTGCAGACCCGTCCCCACCAGTACCGTACCCCGGTGTTACACAGTGCAGACGCGTCTCCATCAGTATTATACCCCGGTGATACACAGTGCAGACCTGTCCCAACCAGTACCGTACCCTGGTGCAACACAGTGACAGACCCGACCCCACCAGTACCATACACCGGTGTTACACATTGCAGACCCATCCCCATCAGAACTGTACAGCGGTGTTAGACAGTGCAGGACCATCTCCACCAGTACTGTACCTCGGTGTTACACAGTACAAACCCGTCCCCACCAGTACTGTACCCTGGTGTTACACAGTGCAGACCCGTCCCCACCAGTACCGTAACCCGATGTTACATAGTGCAGACCAGTTCCCACCAGTACCGTACCCTGGTGTCACACAGTGCAGACCCGTCCCAACCAGTACTGTACCCCAGTGTCACACAATCTAGATCCATCCCCACCAGTACTGTACCCCTGTGTTACACAGTGCAGACACAACCCCACCAGTACCGTACCCTGGTACAACTCAGTGACAGACCCGACCCTTCCAGTACCATACCCTGTTGTTGCACAGTGACAGACCCATCCCCACCTGTACAGTACCCCGGTGTTACATAGTCCAGACCCGTCCCCACCAGTACCGTACCCCGGTGTTACACAGTGACAGACGCGTCTTCAACAGTACCGTGCCCTGGTAATACACAGTGCAGACCCGTCCCCACCAGTACCGAAGCCCGGTGTTACCCAGTGACAGATCCGTCTCCACAAGTACCGTACCTTGATGTTACACAGTGCAGACCCATCCCCACAAGTACCATAACCCAGTGTTACACAGTGCAGACCCATCCCCACCAGAACCGTACCGCGGTGTTACACAGTGCAGATCCATCCCCACCATTACCGTACCTTGGTGTTACACAGTACAGACCCATCCCCATCAGTAACGTACCTTGGTGTTACACAGTGCAGACCCATCCCCACCTGTACTGTACCTCTGTGTTAAACCATGCAGACCCAAACCCACCAGTACCGTACCCTGGTGCAACACAGTGACAGACCCGACCCCACCAGTACCATACACCGGTGTTACACAGTGACAGACCCATCCACACAGGTACCGTACACCAGTGTCACACAGTGCAGACCCATCCCCACCAGAACCGTACCGCGGTGTTACACAGTGCAGATCCATCCCCACCATTACCATACCTTGGTGTTACACAGTACAGACCTGTCCCCATCAGTAACGTACCTTGGTGTTTCACAGTGCAGACCCATCCCCACCTGTACTGTACCTCTGTGTTAAACCGTGCAGACCCAAACCCACCAGTACCGTACCCTGGTGCAACACAGTGACAGAACCGACCCCACCAGTACCATACACCGGTGTTACACAGTGACAGACCCATCCAAACAGGTACCGTACCCCGGTGTCACACAGTGCAGACCCATCCCCACCAGAACTGTACAGCGGTGTTACACAGTGCAGGCCCATCCCCACCAGTACTGTCCCCTGTATTAACAGTGACAGACCATACCCACCAGTACCATACCCCGGTGTTACACAGTGCAGACCCATCTCCACCAGTACTGTACCTCGGTGTTACACAGTGCAAACCCGTCCCCACCAGTACTGTACCCTGGAGTTGCACAGTGCAGACCCGTCCCCACCAGTACCGTACCCCGGTGTTACACAGTGCAGACCCATCTCCACCAGTACTGTACCTCGGTGTTACACAGTGCAAACCCGTCCCCACCAGTACTGTACCCTGGAGTTGCACAGTGCAGACCCGACCCCACCAGTACCATACACCGGTGTTACACATTGCAGACCCATCCCCATCAGAACTGTACAGCGGTGTTAGACAGTGCAGGACCTTCTCCACCAGTACTGTACCTCGGTGTTACACAGTGCAAACCCGTCCCCACCAGTACTGTACCCTGGTGTTACACAGTGCAGACCCGTCCCCACCAGTACCGTAACCCGATGTTACATAGTGCAGACCAGTTCCCACCAGTACCGTACTCTGGTGTCACACTGTGCAGACCCGTCCCAACCAGTACTGTACCCCAGTGTCACACAATCTAGATCCATCCCCACCAGTACTGTACCCCTGTGTTACACAGTGCAGACACAACCCCACCAGTACCGTACCCTGGTACAACTCAGTGACAGATCCGACCCTTCCAGTACCATACCCTGTTGTTGCACAGTGACAGACCCATCCCCACCTGTACAGTACCCCGGTGTTACATAGTCCAGACCCGTCCCCACCAGTACCGTACCCCGGTGTTACACAGTGACAGACGCGTCTTCAACAGTACCGTGCCCTGGTAATACACAGTGCAGACCCGTCCCCACCAGTACCGAAGCCCGGTGTTACCCAGTGACAGATCCGTCTCCACAAGTACCGTACCTTGATGTTACACAGTGCAGACCCATCCCCACAAGTACCATAACCCAGTGTTACACAGTGCAGACCCATCCTCACCAGAACCGTACCGCGGTGTTACACAGTGCAGATCCATCCCCACCATTACCGTACCTTGGTGTTACACAGTACAGACCCATCCCCATCAGTAACGTACCTTGGTGTTACACAGTGCAGACCCATCCCCACCTGTACTGTACCTCTGTGTTAAACCGTGCAGACCCAAACCCACCAGTACCGTACCCTGGTGCAACACAGTGACAGACCCGACCCGACCAGTACCATACACCGGTGTTACACAGTGACAGACCCATCCACACAGGTACCGTACACCAGTGTCACACAGTGCAGACCCATCGCCACCAGAACCGTACCGCGGTGTTACACAGTGCAGATCCATCCCCACCATTACCATACCTTGGTGTTACACAGTACAGACCTGTTCCCATCAGTAACGTACCTTGGTGTTTCACAGTGCAGACCCATCCCCACCTGTACTGTACCTCTGTGTTAAACCGTGCAGACCCAAACCCACCAGTACCGTGCCCTGGTGCAACACAGTGACAGACCCGACCCCACCAGTACCATACACCGGTGTTACACAGTGACAGACCCATCCAAACAGGTACCGTACCCCGGTGTCACACAGTGCAGACCCATCCCCACCAGAACTGTACAGCGGTGTTACACAGTGCAGGCCCATCCCCACCAGTACTGTCCCCTGTATTAACAGTGACAGACCATACCCACCAGTACCATACCCCGGTGTTACACAGTGCAGACCCATCTCCACCAATACTGTACCTCGGTGTTACACAGTGCAAACCCGTCCCCAGCAGTATCATACCCTGGTGTTACACAGTGCAGACCCATCCCCACCAGTACTGTACCCCAGTGTTACACAGTGACAGAACAATCCCCAGCAGTATCGTAGCCCGGTGTTTCACAGTGCAGACACGTCCCCAGCAGTACCATACCCTGGTGTTGCACAGTGACAGACCCATCTCCACCAGTACTGTACCCCTGTTTTACACAGTGCAGACCCAACCCCACCAGTACCGTACCCCAGTGTTACACAGTGACAGACCCATCCCCAGCAGTATCGTAGCCCGGTGTTTCACAGTGCAGACCCGTCCCCAGCAGTACCATACCCTGGTGTTGCACAGTGACAGACCCATCCCCACCAGTACAGTACCCCGGTGCTACACAGTGACAGACCCATCTCCACCAGTACCGTACCCTGGTTTTGCACAGTACAGACCCATCCCCACCAGTACCGTACACTGATGTTACACAGTGCAAACCCGTCCCCACCAGTAGCGTACCCAGATGTTACACATTGCAGACCCATCCCCACTATTACAGTACCCCGGTGGTACACAGTGACAGATCCGTCCCCACCAATACCGTTCCCCCGGTGTTACACAGTGCAGACACGTCCCCACCAGTACCGTATCCTGATGTTACACAGTGCAGACCCATTGCACCAGTACCGTACCCCGGTGTACATAATGCAGATCCGTCCCAAGCAGTACCATACCCCGGTGTTACACAGTGCACGTCCATCCCCACCAGTTCTATACCCCGGTGTTACACACTGACAGACCATCCCACTAGTACCGTACCCCGGTGTTACACAGTGCAGATCCGTCTCCACCAGTACTGTACCTCGGTGTTACACAGTGCAAACCCGTCCCCACCAGTACCGTAACCTGGTATTACACAGTGCAGACCCGTCCCCACCAGTACCGTAACCCGATGTTACATAGTGCAGTCCCGTTCCCACAAGTACCGTACCCTGGTGTTACACAGTGCAGACCCATCCCAACTTGTACAGTACCGCAGTGTCACACAATCTAGACACATCCCCACCAGCACTGTGCCCCTGTGTTACGCAGTGCAGACCCAACCCCATCAGTACCGTACCCTGGTACAACACAGTGACAGACCCGAACCTACCAGTACCATACCCTGTTGTTGCACAGTGACAGACCCTTCCCCACCAGTACTGTACCCAATCCCCACCAGTACTGTATTCCGGTGTTACAAAGTGACAGACGCATCTTCAACAGTTCCGTGCCCTGGTGTTACACAGTGCAGACCCGTCCCCACCAGTACCGTACCGTGGTGTTACACAGTGCAGATCCATCCCCACCAGTACTGTACCCCGGTTTTACAAAGTGACAGACCATCTCCACCAGTACCATACCCCGGTGTTACACAGTGCAGACCCATCCCCACCAGAACCGTACCGTGGTATTACACAGTGCAGATCCATCCCCACCAGTACTGTACCCCGGTTTTACAAAGTGACAGACCATCTCCACCAGTACCATACCCCGGTGTTACATAGTGCAGACCCGTCCCCACCATTACCGTACCTTGTTGTTACACAGTACAGACCCGTCCCCATCAGTAATGTACCTCGGTGTTACACAGTGCAGACCAATCCCCACCAGTACTGTACCCCTGTGTTAAACCATGCAGACCCGTCCCCACCATTACCGTACCTTGGTGTTACACAGTACAGACCCGACACCACCAGTGCCATACACCGGTGTTACACAGTGACAGACCCGTCCCCACCAGTACCGTACCCTGGTGTTACACAGTGCAGACCCGTCCCAAACAGTACTGTACCCCAGTGTCACAGAATCTAGACCCATCCCCACCAGTACTATACCCCTGTGTTACACAATGCAGACACAACCCCACCAGTTGCATACCCTGGTACAACTCAGTGACAGACACGACCCTACCAGTACCATACCCTGTTGTTGCACAGTGACAGACCCATCCCTAACTGTACAGTAGCCCGGTGTTACACAGTCCAGACCCGTCCCCACCAGTACCGTACCCCGGTGTTACACAGTGACAGACGCGTCTTCAACAGTACCGTGCCCTGGTAATACACAGTGCAGACCCGTCCCCACCAGTACCGAAGCCCGGTGTTACCCAGTGACAGATCCGTCTCCACAAGTACCGTACCTTGATGTTACACAGTGCAAACCCATCCCCACAAGTACCATAACCCAGTGCTACACAGTGCAGACCCTTCCCCACCAGAACCGTACCGTGGTGTTACACAGTGCAGATCCATCCCCACCAGTACTGTACCCCGGTGTTACAAAGTGACAGACCATCTCCACCAGTAAAATACCCCGGTGTTACATCGTGCAGACCCGTCCCCACCATTACCGTAGCTTGGTGTTACACAGTACAGACCCGTCCCCATTAGTAACGTACTTTGGTGTTACACAGTGCAGACCCATCCCCACCTGTACTGTACCCCTGTGTTAAACCGTGCAGACCCGTCCCCAGCAGCACCGTACCCTGGTGTAACACAGTGCAGACCCATCCCAACCAGTAACGTACCCCTGTGTTACACAGTGCAGACCCATCCCCAGCAGTACCGTACCCTGGTGTTACACATTCCAGAACCATCCCCAGCAGTACTGTAACCCTGTGTTAAACCGTGCAGACCCAAACCCACCAGTACCGTACCCTGGTGCAACACAGTGACAGACCCAACCCCACCAGTTCGATACACCGGTGTTACACATTGCAGACCCATCCCCACCAGTACCGTACCCTGATGTTACACAGTGCAAACCCGTCCCCACCAGTACCATACCCAGATGTTACACTTTGCAGACCCATCCCCACCAGTACCGTACCCTGGTGGTATACAGTGTAGACACGTCCCCACCAGTACCGTATCCTGGTGTTACACAGTGCAGACCCGTCCCCAGCAGTATCATACCCTGGTGTTACACAGTGCAGACCCATCCCCACCAGTACTGTACCCCTGTTTTACACAGTGCAGACCCAACCCCACCAGTACCGTACCCCAGTGTTACACAGTGACAGAAACATCCCCAGCAGTATCGTAGCCCGGTGTTTCACAGTGCAGGCCCGTCCCCAGCAGTACCATACCCTGGTGTTGCACAGTGACAGACCCATCCCCACCAGTACAGTACCCCGGTGTTACACAGTGACAGACCCATCTCCACCAGTACCGTACACTGGTGTTGCACAGTACAGACCCATCCCCACCAGTACCGTACCCTGATGTTACAAAGTGCAAACCCGTCCCCACCAGTACCGTACCCAGATGTTACACTGAGCAGACACGTCCCAACCAGTACCGTATCCTGGTGTTACACAGTGCAGACGCATCCCAACCAGTATTGTACCCCAGTGTCACACAATCTAGACCCATCCCCACCAGCACTGTACCCCTGTGTTACACAGTGCAGACCCAACCCCACCAGTACCGTACCCTGGTACAACACAGTGACAGTCCCGAACCTACCAGAACCATACCCTGTTGTTGCACAGTGACAGACCCATCCCCACCAGTACAGTACCCTGGTTTTGCACAGTACAGACCTGTCCCCACCATTACCGGACCCTGTGTTACACAGTGCAAACACGTCCCCACCAGTACCGTACCCCGGTGTTACGCAGTGCAGATCCGTCCACAGCAGTACCATACCCCGGTGTTACACAGTGACAGACCTATCCCCACCAGTACAGTACCCCGGTGGTACACAGTGACAGATCCATCCCCACCAATACCGTTCCCCCAGTGTTACACAGTGCAGACACATCCCCACCAGTATCGTATCCTGGTGTTACACAGAGCAGACCCATTGCACCAGTACCGTACCCCGGTGTTACATAATGCAGATCCGTCCCAAGCAGTACCATACCCCGGTGTTACACAGTGCAGGCCCATCCTCACCAGTACTGTACCTCGGTGTTACACAGTGCAAACCCGTCCCCACCAGTACTGTACCCTGGTGTTACACAGTGCAGACCCGTCCCAACCAGTACTGTACCCCAGTGTCACACAATCTAGACCCATCCCCAACAGTACTGTACCCCTGTGTTACACAGTGCAGACACAACCCCACCAGTACCGTACCCTGGTACAACTCAGTGACAGACCCGACCCTACCAGTACCATACCCTGTTGTGGCACAGTGACAGACGCATCCCCACCTGTACAGTACCCCGGTGTTACACAGTCCAGACCCGTCCCCACCAGTACCGTACCCCGGTGTTACACAGTGACAGACGCGTCTTCAACAGTACCGTGCCCTGGTAATACATAGTGCAGACCCGTCCCCACCAGTACCGAAGCCCGTTGTTACCCAGTGACAGATCCGTCTCCACAAGTACCGTACCTTGATGTTACACAGTGCAGACCCATCCCCACAAGTACCATAACCCAGTGTTACACAGTGCAGACCCATCCCCACCAGAACCGTACCACGGTGTTACACAGTGCAGACCCGTCCCCACCAGTACCGTACCCCGGTGGTACACAGTGCAGACGCGTCTCCATCAGTACTATACCCCGGTGATACACAGTGCAGACCTGTCCCCAGCAGCACCGTATCCTGGTGTAACACAGTGCAGACCCATCCCAACCAGTACCGTACCCTGGTGCAACACAGTGACAGACCCGACCCCACCAGTACCATACACCGGTGTTACACAGTGCAGACCCATCTCCACCAGTACTGTACCTCGGTGTTACACAGTGCAAACCTGTCCCCACCAGAACTGTACCCTGGAGTTGCACAGTGCAGACCCGTCCCCACCAGTACCGTACCCCGGTGTTACACAGTGCAGACGCGTCTCCATCAGTATTATACCCCGGTGATACACAGTGCAGACCTGTCCCAACCAGTACCGTACCCTGGTGCAACACAGTGACAGACCCGACCCCACCAGTACCATACACCGGTGTTACACATTGCAGACCCATCCCCATCAGAACTGTACAGCGGTGTTAGACAGTGCAGGACCATCTCCACCAGTACTGTACCTCGGTGTTACACAGTACAAACCCGTCCCCACCAGTACTGTACCCTGGTGTTACACAGTGCAGACCCGTCCCCACCAGTACCGTAACCCGATGTTACATAGTGCAGACCAGTTCCCACCAGTACCGTACCCTGGTGTCACACAGTGCAGACCCGTCCCAACCAGTACTGTACCCCAGTGTCACACAATCTAGATCCATCCCCACCAGTACTGTACCCCTGTGTTACACAGTGCAGACACAACCCCACCAGTACCGTACCCTGGTACAACTCAGTGACAGACCCGACCCTTCCAGTACCATACCCTGTTGTTGCACAGTGACAGACCCATCCCCACCTGTACAGTACCCCGGTGTTACATAGTCCAGACCCGTCCCCACCAGTACCGTACCCCGGTGTTACACAGTGACAGACGCGTCTTCAACAGTACCGTGCCCTGGTAATACACAGTGCAGACCCGTCCCCACCAGTACCGAAGCCCGGTGTTACCCAGTGACAGATCCGTCTCCACAAGTACCGTACCTTGATGTTACACAGTGCAGACCCATCCCCACAAGTACCATAACCCAGTGTTACACAGTGCAGACCCATCCCCACCAGAACCGTACCGCGGTGTTACACAGTGCAGATCCATCCCCACCATTACCGTACCTTGGTGTTACACAGTACAGACCCATCCCCATCAGTAACGTACCTTGGTGTTACACAGTGCAGACCCATCCCCACCTGTACTGTACCTCTGTGTTAAACCATGCAGACCCAAACCCACCAGTACCGTACCCTGGTGCAACACAGTGACAGACCCGACCCCACCAGTACCATACACCGGTGTTACACAGTGACAGACCCATCCACACAGGTACCGTACACCAGTGTCACACAGTGCAGACCCATCCCCACCAGAACCGTACCGCGGTGTTACACAGTGCAGATCCATCCCCACCATTACCATACCTTGGTGTTACACAGTACAGACCTGTCCCCATCAGTAACGTACCTTGGTGTTTCACAGTGCAGACCCATCCCCACCTGTACTGTACCTCTGTGTTAAACCGTGCAGACCCAAACCCACCAGTACCGTACCCTGGTGCAACACAGTGACAGACCCGACCCCACCAGTACCATACACCGGTGTTACACAGTGACAGACCCATCCAAACAGGTACCGTACCCCGGTGTCACACAGTGCAGACCCATCCCCACCAGAACTGTACAGCGGTGTTACACAGTGCAGGCCCATCCCCACCAGTACTGTCCCCTGTATTAACAGTGACAGACCATACCCACCAGTACCATACCCCGGTGTTACACAGTGCAGACCCATCTCCACCAGTACTGTACCTCGGTGTTACACAGTGCAAACCCGTCCCCACCAGTACTGTACCCTGGAGTTGCACAGTGCAGACCCGTCCCCACCAGTACCGTACCCCGGTGTTACACAGTGCAGACCCATCTCCACCAGTACTGTACCTCGGTGTTACACAGTGCAAACCCGTCCCCACCAGTACTGTACCCTGGAGTTGCACAGTGCAGACCCGACCCCACCAGTACCATACACCGGTGTTACACATTGCAGACCCATCCCCATCAGAACTGTACAGCGGTGTTAGACAGTGCAGGACCTTCTCCACCAGTACTGTACCTCGGTGTTACACAGTGCAAACCCGTCCCCACCAGTACTGTACCCTGGTGTTACACAGTGCAGACCCGTCCCCACCAGTACCGTAACCCGATGTTACATAGTGCAGACCAGTTCCCACCAGTACCGTACTCTGGTGTCACACAGTGCAGACCCGTCCCAACCAGTACTGTACCCCAGTGTCACACAATCTAGATCCATCCCCACCAGTACTGTACCCCTGTGTTACACAGTGCAGACACAACCCCACCAGTACCGTACCCTGGTACAACTCAGTGACAGATCCGACCCTTCCAGTACCATACCCTGTTGTTGCACAGTGACAGACCCATCCCCACCTGTACAGTACCCCGGTGTTACATAGTCCAGACCCGTCCCCACCAGTACCGTACCCCGGTGTTACACAGTGACAGACGCGTCTTCAACAGTACCGTGCCCTGGTAATACACAGTGCAGACCCGTCCCCACCAGTACCGAAGCCCGGTGTTACCCAGTGACAGATCCGTCTCCACAAGTACCGTACCTTGATGTTACACAGTGCAGACCCATCCCCACAAGTACCATAACCCAGTGTTACACAGTGCAGACCCATCCTCATCAGAACCGTACCGCGGTGTTACACAGTGCAGATCCATCCCCACCATTACCGTACCTTGGTGTTACACAGTACAGACCCATCCCCATCAGTAACGTACCTTGGTGTTACACAGTGCAGACCCATCCCCACCTGTACTGTACCTCTGTGTTAAACCGTGCAGACCCAAACCCACCAGTACCGTACCCTGGTGCAACACAGTGACAGACCCGACCCGACCAGTACCATACACCGGTGTTACACAGTGACAGACCCATCCACACAGGTACCGTACACCAGTGTCACACAGTGCAGACCCATCGCCACCAGAACCGTACTGCGGTGTTACACAGTGCAGATCCATCCCCACCATTACCATACCTTGGTGTTACACAGTACAGACCTGTTCCCATCAGTAACGTACCTTGGTGTTTCACAGTGCAGACCCATCCCCACCTGTACTGTACCTCTGTGTTAAACCGTGCAGACCCAAACCCACCAGTACCGTGCCCTGGTGCAACACAGTGACAGACCCGACCCCACCAGTACCATACACCGGTGTTACACAGTGACAGACCCATCCAAACAGGTACCGTACCCCGGTGTCACACAGTGCAGACCCATCCCCACCAGAACTGTACAGCGGTGTTACACAGTGCAGGCCCATCCCCACCAGTACTGTCCCCTGTATTAACAGTGACAGACCATACCCACCAGTACCATACCCCGGTGTTACACAGTGCAGACCCATCTCCACCAATACTGTACCTCGGTGTTACACAGTGCAAACCCGTCCCCAGCAGTATCATACCCTGGTGTTACACAGTGCAGACCCATCCCCACCAGTACTGTACCCCAGTGTTACACAGTGACAGAACAATCCCCAGCAGTATCGTAGCCCGGTGTTTCACAGTGCAGACACGTCCCCAGCAGTACCATACCCTGGTGTTGCACAGTGACAGACCCATCTCCACCAGTACTGTACCCCTGGTTTACACAGTGCAGACCCAACCCCACCAGTACCGTACCCCAGTGTTACACAGTGACAGACCCATCCCCAGCAGTATCGTAGCCCGGTGTTTCACAGTGCAGACCCGTCCCCAGCAGTACTATACCCTGGTGTTGCACAGTGACAGACCCATCCCCACCAGTACAGTACCCCGGTGCTACACAGTGACAGACCCATCTCCACCAGTACCGTACCCTGGTTTTGCACAGTACAGACCCATCCCCACCAGTACCGTACACTGATGTTACACAGTGCAAACCCGTCCCCACCAGTAGCGTACCCAGATGTTACACATTGCAGACCCATCCCCACTATTACAGTACCCCGGTGGTACACAGTGACAGATCCGTCCCCACCAATACCGTTCCCCCGGTGTTACACAGTGCAGACACGTCCCCACCAGTACCGTATCCTGATGTTACACAGTGCAGACCCATTGCACCAGTACCGTACCCCGGTGTACATAATGCAGATCCGTCCCAAGCAGTACCATACCCCGGTGTTACACAGTGCAGACCCATCCCCACAAGTACCATAACCCAGTGTTACACAGTGCAGAACCATCCCCACCAGAACCGTACCGCGGTGTTACACAGTGCAGATCCATCTCCACCAGTACCATACCCCGGTGTTACACAGTGCAGACCCATCCCCACCAGAACCGTACCGTGGTGTTACACAGTGCAGATCCATCCCCACCAGTACTGTACCCCGGTTTTACAAAGTGACAGACCATCTCCACCAGTACCATACCCCGGTGTTACACAGTGCAGACCCATCCCCACCAGAACCGTATCGTGGTGTTACACAGTGTAGACCCATCCCCACCAGTACGGTATCCCGGTGTTACACATTGACAGACCATCTCCACCAGTACCGTACCCTGGTATTACACAGTTTCAGACCCATCTCCACCAGTACCGTACCCTGGTATTACACAGTGACAGACCCATCCCCACCAGTACTGTACCCCATACCCACCAGTACTGTATTCCGGTGTTACACAGTGACAGGCTCGTCTTCAACAGTACCGTGACCTGGTAATACACATTGCAGACCCGTCCCCACCAGTACCGAAGCCTGGTGTTACCCAGTGACAGATCCGTCTCCACAAGTACCGTACCTTGATGTTACACAGTGCAGACCCATCCCCACAAGTACCATAACCCAGTGTTACACACTGCAGACCCATCCCCACCTGTACTGTACCTCTGTGTTAAACCGTGCAGACCCAAACCCACCAGTACCGTACCCTGGTGCAACACAGTGACAGACCCGACCCCACCAGTACCATACACCGGTGTGACACAGTGACAGACCCATCCACACAGGTTCGTACCCCAGTGTCACACAGTGCAGACCCATCACCACCAGAACTGTACAGCGGTGTTACACAGTGCAGGCCCATCCCCACTAGTACTGTCCCCTGTATTAACAGTGACAGACCATACCCACCAGTACCATACCCCGGTGTTACACAGTGCAGACCCATCTCCACCAGTACTGTACCTCGGTGTTACACAGTGCAAACCTGTCCCCACCAGAACTGTACCCTGGAGTTGCACAGTGCAGACCCGTCCCCACCAGTACCGTACCCCGGTGTTACACAGTGCAGACGCGTCTCCATCAGTATTATACCCCGGTGATACACAGTGCAGACCTGTCCCAACCAGTACCGTACCCTGGTGCAACACAGTGACAGACCCGACCCCACCAGTACCATACACCGGTGTTACACATTGCAGACCCATCCCCATCAGAACTGTACAGCGGTGTTAGACAGTGCAGGACCATCTCCACCAGTACTGTACCTCGGTGTTACACAGTACAAACCCGTCCCCACCAGTACTGTACCCTGGTGTTACACAGTGCAGACCCGTCCCCACCAGTACCGTAACCCGATGTTACATAGTGCAGACCAGTTCCCACCAGTACCGTACCCTGGTGTCACACAGTGCAGACCCGTCCCAACCAGTACTGTACCCCAGTGTCACACAATCTAGATCCATCCCCACCAGTACTGTACCCCTGTGTTACACAGTGCAGACACAACCCCACCAGTACCGTACCCTGGTACAACTCAGTGACAGACCCGACCCTTCCAGTACCATACCCTGTTGTTGCACAGTGACAGACCCATCCCCACCTGTACAGTACCCCGGTGTTACATAGTCCAGACCCGTCCCCACCAGTACCGTACCCCGGTGTTACACAGTGACAGACGCGTCTTCAACAGTACCGTGCCCTGGTAATACACAGTGCAGACCCGTCCCCACCAGTACCGAAGCCCGGTGTTACCCAGTGACAGATCCGTCTCCACAAGTACCGTACCTTGATGTTACACAGTGCAGACCCATCCCCACAAGTACCATAACCCAGTGTTACACAGTGCAGACCCATCCCCACCAGAACCGTACCGCGGTGTTACACAGTGCAGATCCATCCCCACCATTACCGTACCTTGGTGTTACACAGTACAGACCCATCCCCATCAGTAACGTACCTTGGTGTTACACAGTGCAGACCCATCCCCACCTGTACTGTACCTCTGTGTTAAACCATGCAGACCCAAACCCACCAGTACCGTACCCTGGTGCAACACAGTGACAGACCCGACCCCACCAGTACCATACACCGGTGTTACACAGTGACAGACCCATCCACACAGGTACCGTACACCAGTGTCACACAGTGCAGACCCATCCCCACCAGAACCGTACCGCGGTGTTACACAGTGCAGATCCATCCCCACCATTACCATACCTTGGTGTTACACAGTACAGACCTGTCCCCATCAGTAACGTACCTTGGTGTTTCACAGTGCAGACCCATCCCCACCTGTACTGTACCTCTGTGTTAAACCGTGCAGACCCAAACCCACCAGTACCGTACCCTGGTGCAACACAGTGACAGACCCGACCCCACCAGTACCATACACCGGTGTTACACAGTGACAGACCCATCCAAACAGGTACCGTACCCCGGTGTCACACAGTGCAGACCCATCCCCACCAGAACTGTACAGCGGTGTTACACAGTGCAGGCCCATCCCCACCAGTACTGTCCCCTGTATTAACAGTGACAGACCATACCCACCAGTACCATACCCCGGTGTTACACAGTGCAGACCCATCTCCACCAGTACTGTACCTCGGTGTTACACAGTGCAAACCCGTCCCCACCAGTACTGTACCCTGGAGTTGCACAGTGCAGACCCGTCCCCACCAGTACCGTACCCCGGTGTTACACAGTGCAGACCCATCTCCACCAGTACTGTACCTCGGTGTTACACAGTGCAAACCCGTCCCCACCAGTACTGTACCCTGGAGTTGCACAGTGCAGACCCGACCCCACCAGTACCATACACCGGTGTTACACATTGCAGACCCATCCCCATCAGAACTGTACAGCGGTGTTAGACAGTGCAGGACCTTCTCCACCAGTACTGTACCTCGGTGTTACACAGTGCAAACCCGTCCCCACCAGTACTGTACCCTGGTGTTACACAGTGCAGACCCGTCCCCACCAGTACCGTAACCCGATGTTACATAGTGCAGACCAGTTCCCACCAGTACCGTACTCTGGTGTCACACTGTGCAGACCCGTCCCAACCAGTACTGTACCCCAGTGTCACACAATCTAGATCCATCCCCACCAGTACTGTACCCCTGTGTTACACAGTGCAGACACAACCCCACCAGTACCGTACCCTGGTACAACTCAGTGACAGATCCGACCCTTCCAGTACCATACCCTGTTGTTGCACAGTGACAGACCCATCCCCACCTGTACAGTACCCCGGTGTTACATAGTCCAGACCCGTCCCCACCAGTACCGTACCCCGGTGTTACACAGTGACAGACGCGTCTTCAACAGTACCGTGCCCTGGTAATACACAGTGCAGACCCGTCCCCACCAGTACCGAAGCCCGGTGTTACCCAGTGACAGATCCGTCTCCACAAGTACCGTACCTTGATGTTACACAGTGCAGACCCATCCCCACAAGTACCATAACCCAGTGTTACACAGTGCAGACCCATCCTCACCAGAACCGTACCGCGGTGTTACACAGTGCAGATCCATCCCCACCATTACCGTACCTTGGTGTTACACAGTACAGACCCATCCCCATCAGTAACGTACCTTGGTGTTACACAGTGCAGACCCATCCCCACCTGTACTGTACCTCTGTGTTAAACCGTGCAGACCCAAACCCACCAGTACCGTACCCTGGTGCAACACAGTGACAGACCCGACCCGACCAGTACCATACACCGGTGTTACACAGTGACAGACCCATCCACACAGGTACCGTACACCAGTGTCACACAGTGCAGACCCATCGCCACCAGAACCGTACCGCGGTGTTACACAGTGCAGATCCATCCCCACCATTACCATACCTTGGTGTTACACAGTACAGACCTGTTCCCATCAGTAACGTACCTTGGTGTTTCACAGTGCAGACCCATCCCCACCTGTACTGTACCTCTGTGTTAAACCGTGCAGACCCAAACCCACCAGTACCGTGCCCTGGTGCAACACAGTGACAGACCCGACCCCACCAGTACCATACACCGGTGTTACACAGTGACAGACCCATCCAAACAGGTACCGTACCCCGGTGTCACACAGTGCAGACCCATCCCCACCAGAACTGTACAGCGGTGTTACACAGTGCAGGCCCATCCCCACCAGTACTGTCCCCTGTATTAACAGTGACAGACCATACCCACCAGTACCATACCCCGGTGTTACACAGTGCAGACCCATCTCCACCAATACTGTACCTCGGTGTTACACAGTGCAAACCCGTCCCCAGCAGTATCATACCCTGGTGTTACACAGTGCAGACCCATCCCCACCAGTACTGTACCCCAGTGTTACACAGTGACAGAACAATCCCCAGCAGTATCATAGCCCGGTGTTTCACAGTGCAGACACGTCCCCAGCAGTACCATACCCTGGTGTTGCACAGTGACAGACCCATCTCCACCAGTACTGTACCCCTGTTTTACACAGTGCAGACCCAACCCCACCAGTACCGTACCCCAGTGTTACACAGTGACAGACCCATCCCCAGCAGTATCGTAGCCCGGTGTTTCACAGTGCAGACCCGTCCCCAGCAGTACCATACCCTGGTGTTGCACAGTGACAGACCCATCCCCACCAGTACAGTACCCCGGTGCTACACAGTGACAGACCCATCTCCACCAGTACCGTACCCTGGTTTTGCACAGTACAGACCCATCCCCACCAGTACCGTACACTGATGTTACACAGTGCAAACCCGTCCCCACCAGTAGCGTACCCAGATGTTACACATTGCAGACCCATCCCCACTATTACAGTACCCCGGTGGTACACAGTGACAGATCCGTCCCCACCAATACCGTTCCCCCGGTGTTACACAGTGCAGACACGTCCCCACCAGTACCGTATCCTGATGTTACACAGTGCAGACCCATTGCACCAGTACCGTACCCCGGTGTACATAATGCAGATCCGTCCCAAGCAGTACCATACCCCGGTGTTACACAGTGCACGTCCATCCCCACCAGTTCTATACCCCGGTGTTACACACTGACAGACCATCCCACTAGTACCGTACCCCGGTGTTACACAGTGCAGATCCGTCTCCACCAGTACTGTACCTCGGTGTTACACAGTGCAAACCCGTCCCCACCAGTACCGTAACCTGGTATTACACAGTGCAGACCCGTCCCCACCAGTACCGTAACCCGATGTTACATAGTGCAGTCCCGTTCCCACAAGTACCGTACCCTGGTGTTACACAGTGCAGACCCATCCCAACTAGTACAGTACCGCAGTGTCACACAATCTAGACACATCCCCACCAGCACTGTGCCCCTGTGTTACGCAGTGCAGACCCAACCCCATCAGTACCGTACCCTGGTACAACACAGTGACAGACCCGAACCTACCAGTACCATACCCTGTTGTTGCACAGTGACAGACCCTTCCCCACCAGTACTGTACCCAATCCCCACCAGTACTGTATTCCGGTGTTACAAAGTGACAGACGCATCTTCAACAGTACCGTGCCCTGGTGTTACACTGTGCAGACCCGTCCCCACCAGTAACGTACCCTGGTGTTACACAGTGTAGACACATCCCCACCAGTACCGTATCCTGGTGTTACACAGTGCAGACCCATCTGCACCAGTACCGTACCCCGGTGTTACACAATGCAGATCCATCCCCACCAGTACTGTACCCCGGTTTTACAAAGTGACAGACCATCTCCACCAGTACCATACCCCGGTGTTACACAGTGCAGACCCATCCCCACCAGAACCGTACCGTGGTGTTACACAGTGCAGATCCATCCCCACCAGTACTGTACCCCGGTTTTACAAAGTGACAGACCATCTCCACCAGTACCATACCCCGGTGTTACATAGTGCAGACCCGTCCCCACCATTACCGTACCTTGTTGTTACACAGTACAGACCCGTCCCCATCAGTAATGTACCTCGGTGTTACACAGTGCAGACCAATCCCCACCAGTACTGTACCCCTGTGTTAAACCATGCAGACCCGTCCCCACCATTACCGTACCTTGGTGTTACACAGTACACACCCGACACCACCAGTGCCATACACCGGTGTTACACAGTGACAGACCCGTCCCCACCAGTACCGTACCCTGGTGTTACACAGTGCAGACCCGTCCCAAACAGTACTGTACCCCAGTGTCACAGAATCTAGACCCATCCCCACCAGTACTGTACCCCTGTGTTACACAATGCAGACACAACCCCACCAGTTGCATACCCTGGTACAACTCAGTGACAGACACGACCCTACCAGTACCATACCCTGTTGTTGCACAGTGACAGACCCATCCCTAACTGTACAGTAGCCCGGTGTTACACAGTCCAGACCCGTCCCCACCAGTACCGTACCCCGGTGTTACACAGTGACAGACGCGTCTTCAACAGTACCGTGCCCTGGTAATACACAGTGCAGACCCGTCCCCACCAGTACCGAAGCCCGGTGTTACCCAGTGACAGATCCGTCTCCACAAGTACCGTACCTTGATGTTACACAGTGCAAACCCATCCCCACAAGTACCATAACCCAGTGTTACACAGTGCAGACCCTTCCCCACCAGAACCGTACCGTGGTGTTACACAGTGCAGATCCATCCCCACCAGTACTGTACCCCGGTGTTACAAAGTGACAGACCATCTCCACCAGTAAAATACCCCGGTGTTACATCGTGCAGACCCGTCCCCACCATTACCGTAGCTTGGTGTTACACAGTACAGACCCGTCCCCATTAGTAACGTACTTTGGTGTTACACAGTGCAGACCCATCCCCACCTGTACTGTACCCCTGTGTTAAACCGTGCAGACCCGTCCCCAGCAGCACCGTACCCTGGTGTAACACAGTGCAGACCCATCCCAACCAGTAACGTACCCCTGTGTTACACAGTGCAGACCCATCCCCAGCAGTACCGTACCCTGGTGTTACACATTCCAGAACCATCCCCAGCAGTACTGTAACCCTGTGTTAAACCGTGCAGACCCAAACCCACCAGTACCGTACCCTGGTGCAACACAGTGACAGACCCAACCCCACCAGTTCGATACACCGGTGTTACACATTGCAGACCCATCCCCACCAGTACCGTACCCTG
Source organism: Narcine bancroftii (assembly GCF_036971445.1). NCBI lineage: Eukaryota > Metazoa > Chordata > Chondrichthyes > Torpediniformes > Narcinidae > Narcine > Narcine bancroftii. Next base: position 204,495,946 of record NC_091470.1, read on the forward strand.
ATGTTACACAGTGCAAACCCGTCCCCACCAGTACCATACCCAGATGTTACACTTTGCAGACCCATCCCCACCAGTACCGTACCCTGGTGGTATACAGTGTAGACACGTCCCCACCAGTACCGTATCCTGGTGTTACACAGTGCAGACCCATCCCCAGCAGTATCATACCCTGGTGTTACACAGTGCAGACCCATCCCCACCAGTACTGTACCCCTGTTTTACACAGTGCAGACCCAACCCCACCAGTACCGTACCCCAGTGTTACACAGTGACAGAAACATCCCCAGCAGTATCGTAGCCCGGTGTTTCACAGTGCAGGCCCGTCCCCAGCAGTACCGTACCCTGGTGTTGCACAGTGACAGACCCATCCCCACCAGTACAGTACCCCGGTGTTACACAGTGACAGACCCATCTCCACCAGTACCGTACACTGGTGTTGCACAGTACAGACCCATCCCCACCAGTACCGTACCCTGATGTTACAAAGTGCAAACCCGTCCCCACCAGTACCGTACCCAGATGTTACACTGAGCAGACACGTCCCAACCAGTACCGTATCCTGGTGTTACACAGTGCAGACCCATCCCAACCAGTATTGTACCCCAGTGTCACACAATCTAGACCCATCCCCACCAGCACTGTACCCCTGTGTTACACAGTGCAGACCCAACCCCACCAGTACCGTACCCTGGTACAACACAGTGACAGTCCCGAACCTACCAGAACCATACCCTGTTGTTGCACAGTGACAGACCCATCCCCACCAGTACAGTACCCTGGTTTTGCACAGTACAGACCTGTCCCCACCATTACCGGACCCTGTGTTACACAGTGCAAACACGTCCCCACCAGTACCGTACCCCGGTGTTACGCAGTGCAGATCCGTCCACAGCAGTACCATACCCCGGTGTTACACAGTGACAGACCTATCCCCACCAGTACAGTACCCCGGTGGTACACAGTGACAGATCCATCCCCACCAATACCGTTCCCCCAGTGTTACACAGTGCAGACACATCCCCACCAGTATCGTATCCTGGTGTTACACAGAGCAGACCCATTGCACCAGTACCGTACCCCGGTGTTACATAATGCAGATCCGTCCCAAGCAGTACCATACCCCGGTGTTACACAGTGCAGGCCCATCCTCACCAGTACTGTACCTCGGTGTTACACAGTGCAAACCCGTCCCCACCAGTACTGTACCCTGGTGTTACACAGTGCAGACCCGTCCCAACCAGTACTGTACCCCAGTGTCACACAATCTAGACCCATCCCCAACAGTACTGTACCCCTGTGTTACACAGTGCAGACACAACCCCACCAGTACCGTACCCTGGTACAACTCAGTGACAGACCCGACCCTACCAGTACCATACCCTGTTGTGGCACAGTGACAGACGCATCCCCACCTGTACAGTACCCCGGTGTTACACAGTCCAGACCCGTCCCCACCAGTACCGTACCCCGGTGTTACACAGTGACAGACGCGTCTTCAACAGTACCGTGCCCTGGTAATACATAGTGCAGACCCGTCCCCACCAGTACCGAAGCCCGTTGTTACCCAGTGACAGATCCGTCTCCACAAGTACCGTACCTTGATGTTACACAGTGCAGACCCATCCCCACAAGTACCATAACCCAGTGTTACACAGTGCAGACCCATCCCCACCAGAACCGTACCACGGTGTTACACAGTGCAGACCCGTCCCCACCAGTACCGTACCCCGGTGTTACACAGTGCAGACGCGTCTCCATCAGTACTATACCCCGGTGATACACAGTGCAGACCTGTCCCCAGCAGCACCGTATCCTGGTGTAACACAGTGCAGACCCATCCCAACCAGTACCGTACCCTGGTGCAACACAGTGACAGACCCGACCCCACCAGTACCATACACCGGTGTTACACATTGCAGACCCATCCCCATCAGAACTGTACAGCGGTGTTACACAGTGCAGGACCATCTCCACCAGTACTGTGCCTCGGTGTTACACAGTGCAAACCCGACCCCACCAGTACCATACACCGGTGTTACACAGTGACAGACCCATCCAAACAGGTACCGTACCCCGGTGTCACACAGTGCAGACCCATCCCCACCAGAACTGTACAGCGGTGTTACACAGTGCAGGCCCATCCCCACCAGTACTGTCCCCTGTATTAACAGTGACAGACCATACCCACCAGTACCATACCCCGGTGTTACACAGTGCAGACCCATCTCCACCAGTACTGTACCTCGGTGTTACACAGTGCAAACCCGTCCCCAGCAGTATCATACCCTGGTGTTACACAGTGCAGACCCATCCCCACCAGTACTGTACCCCAGTGTTACACAGTGACAGAACAATCCCCAGCAGTATCGTAGCCCGGTGTTTCACAGTGCAGACACGTCCCCAGCAGTACCATACCCTGGTGTTGCACAGTGACAGACCCATCTCCACCAGTACTGTACCCCTGTTTTACACAGTGCAGACCCAACCCCACCAGTACCGTACCTCAGTGTTACACAGTGACAGACCCATCCCCACCAGTACAGTACCCCGGTGCTACACAGTGACAGACCCATCTCCACCAGTACCGTACCCTGGTTTTGCACAGTACAGACCCGTCCCCACCAGTACCGTACACTGATGTTACACAGTGCAAACCCGTCCCCACCAGTACCGTACCCAGATGTTACACATTGCAGACCCATCCCCACCAGTACAGTACCCCGGTGGTACACAGTGACAGATCCGTCCCCACCAATACCGTTCCCCCGGTGTTACACAGTGCAGACACGTCCCCACCAGTACCGTATCCTGATGTTACACAGTGCAGACCCATTGCACCAGTACCGTACCCCGGTGTACATAATGCAGATCCGTCCCAAGCAGTACCATACCCCGGTGTTACACAGTGCACGTCCATCCCCACCAGTTCTATAACCCGGTGTTACACACTGACAGACCATCCCACTAGTACCGTACCCCGGTGTTACACAGTGCAGATCCGTCTCCACCAGTACTGTACCTCGGTGTTACACAGTGCAAACCCGTCCCCACCTGTACCGTAACCTCGTATTACACAGTGCAGACCCGTCCCCACCAGTACCGTAACCCGATGTTACATAGTGCAGTCCCGTTCCCACAAGTACCGTACCCTGGTGTTACACAGTGCAGACCCGTCCCAACTAGTACTGTACCGCAGTGTCACACAATCTAGACACATCCCCACCAGCACTGTGCCCCTGTGTTACGCAGTGCAGACCCAACCCCATCAGTACCGTACCCTGGTTAAACACAGTGACAGACCCGAACCTACCAGTACCATACCCTGTTGTTGCACAGTGACAGACCCTTCCCCACCAGTACTGTACCCAATCCCCACCAGTACTGTATTCCGGTGTTACAAAGTGACAGACGCATCTTCAACAGTACCGTGCCCTGGTGTTACACAGTGCAGACCCGTCCCCACCAGTACCGTACCGTGGTGTTACACAGTGCAGATCCATCCCCACCACTACTGTACCCCGGTTTTACAAAGTGACAGACCATCTCCACCAGTACCATACCCCGGTGTTACACAGTGCAGACCCATCCCCACCAGAACCGTACCGTGGTGTTACACAGTGCAGATCCATCCCCACCAGTACTGTACCCCGGTTTTACAAAGTGACAGACCATCTCCACCAGTACCATACCCCGGTGTTACACAGTGCAGACCCATCCCCACCAGAACCGTATCGTGGTGTTACACAGTGTAGACCCATCCCCACCAGAACGGTATCCCGGTGTTACACATTGACAGACCATCTCCACCAGTACCGTACCCTGGTATTACACAGTTTCAGACCCATCTCCACCAGTACCGTACCCTGGTATTACACAGTGACAGACCCATCCCCACCAGTACTGTACCCCATACCCACCAGTACTGTATTCCGGTGTTACACAGTGACAGGCTCGTCTTCAACAGTACCGTGACCTGGTAATACACATTGCAGACCCGTCCCCACCAGTACCGAAGCCTGGTGTTACCCAGTGACAGATCCGTCTCCACAAGTACCGTACCTTGATGTTACACAGTGCAGACCCATCCCCACAAGTACCATAACCCAGTGTTACACACTGCAGACCCATCCGCACCTGTACTGTACCTCTGTGTTAAACCGTGCAGACCCAAACCCACCAGTACCGTACCCTGGTGCAACACAGTGACAGACCTTTCCCCACCAGTACTGTACCCAATCCCCACCAGTACTGTATTCCGGTGTTACAAAGTGACAGACGCATCTTCAACAGTACCGTGCCCTGGTGTCACACAGTGCAGACCCGTCCCAACCAGTACTGTACCCCTGTATTACACAGTGCAGACCCAACTCCACCAGTACCGTACCCTGGTACAACACAGTGACAGACCCGAACCTACCAGAACCATACCCTGTTGTTGCACAGTGACAGACCCATCCCCACCAGTACAGTACCCTGGTTTTGCACAGTACAGACCTGTCCCCACCATTACCGGACCCTGATGTTACACAGTGCAAACACGTCCCCACCAGTACCGTACCCCGGTGGTACACAGTGACAGATCCATCCCCAACAATACCGTTCCCCCGGTGTTACACAGTGCAGGCACGTCCCCACCAGTACCGTATCCTGGTGTTACACAGTGCAGACCCAATGCACCAGTACCGTACCCCGGTGTTACATAATACAGATCCGTGCCAAGCAGTACCATACCCCGGTGTTACACAGTGCAGGCCCATCCCCACCAGTACTATACCCCGGTGTTACACACTGACACCCCTTTCTCTCTTTAAAATGTGTGTATTATATATATATGAATGGGGATTTTAACTCGGGGAAGAGAAACGTTTCATGATAAATTAATCTCGTGCTGAAGTAAAATTCTAACGGGGTCTCCCAGTCCCCCTGGTTGCATAGCCTGTTGGACCATGGAAATCACCAGGCTGCGTAGACAGGGAATAATACAGGGCAAAACAAGTAGGAGGAATAAAATACCTCCGATGACCCACAATTGGTTACATTAAAAGTTCCTGCAATTCTAGTTGCAAGATCAACAAAAAGGTTATCTCCCCCAACTGCGTGACCGAAACTTTCATGGTTATTTGGATGGACTCGAACTAAGTCCGGCTGTCTTAAAGGGGCAGGCACTTTTGAGTGTGGAGTGGAATTTCTTATTGGAACAGTACGCTGGTGTATGCAAAACCAGAGTCCATCAGGGCATGGTGGGCCTGAGTCACCCTTCCAACCGTTAAGAGGGAAAGGAGTGGTATTAGGAATCTGTATATAATGACCCATATTATTTCCTTCTTTTTCCACACAAGGGGTATATGGATGTTGGGTGGTATTTTCTGCCCAGCATTTCTCAGGAACTGAGGTATGGGAAATAAAATTACCCTCCTTTCTTCCCCAAAAGTGGTCCTGAAACAGGACCACTGTGTCTCTGCATTTCTTACATTTCACACCTGATAAAGACATAGGCAAACTAAGAAAAATCAAAGAACATAACAATAACATTGTGAATCAAATCTTTCTGCGAAATCGCAAGGTAAGAGGTTTTTTTCCAGGAACACAAGTCCAATCTGAGTTCGTATCAGGGTCCTGAGGCGCCTCTACAAGTCCCTTAAATCTGGATGCGTGCGTCCACGCCTTCTCTCTTGTTCGTGCTGCAGCCTCTGTAGTTAAGAGAACTTGGTATGGACCTTCCCACTGGGGCTGGAGTTTTTCAGTTTTCCAGGTCTTGATGAGAATCCAGTCTCCTGGTTCCACTTTGTGTAAAGAAAAGTCTAAAGGCGGTGTTTGTGCCAATAGTCCTCTCTTTTGTAAATCTGCAAGAGAGCGTGACAGTGCCTGTAAATAGTTCCTAACAAATATATCCCCTTCCCCCAAGGTGGGACACCCCTCAACTGTACTCCAGAAGGGAAGCCCAAACATCATTTCATAAGGGGACAACCCTACATCTTTTCGTGGGGCAGTACGAATTCTCAATAAAGCCAGGGGCAGACACTTTATCCAAGGCATTTTAGTTTCCACCATTAATTTTGTCAATTGCATTTTTAGGGTTCCATTCATACGTTCAACCCTCCCTGAGCTTTGTGGATGCCAAGGGGTATGCAATTTCCAAGAGACCTGTAATGCATTACAAATCAATTGCTGGATTTTTGAACAAAAATGTGGACCCCTGTCTGAGTCTATAGAATCCATTATACCATATCTGGGGATTATCTGTTCTAGGAGGAGGCGAGCTACTGTAGAGGCTGTAGCATTTACTGTTGGGAAGGCTTCCACCCATCGGGTAAAGTGATCTATTACCACCAACAGATACTTCCATCTTTGGACTTGAGGTAACTCTGTGAAGTCGATCTGGATACTTTGAAAAGGGCGTATGGCTAATGGTTGACCTCCCATGGTCCCTGTCCTCATTATCTTCTTATTAATTTTTGTGCATAGGTGACAGTTCTGCACCTCCTGTTGGGCCAAGGTGTAGATTCCCTTACACACATATTCTCGAAGCACTGTGTCACATAAGGCTTGGGTGCATTACAAATCAATTAAAATATTGCGAGTTATTTCTTTATTTAGAACCATTCTTCCATCTGGTGTCTTCCATGTTCCATCAGGCAGCTGGCTTGCGCCCAGCTGAGCCATGTCCTTTTCTTCCTTAGCAGTGAAAATGGGAGCCTTCTTTATGCCTTGTCTTATTGGGATTAAGGTCAGCAAACGGACTTCTTGTTGCATGGTTGCCCTTTTGGCTTCTTCATCAGCCAGTCTGTTTCCAATTGCTGTCGGGGTATCTCCCCTCTGATGGCTTGGTATGTAGACCACTGCTATTTCCTGGGGTAATGTCAAGGCTTCTAAAGTCAGAGTAATCATCTGTTCGTGTGCCAATTCCTTTCCTCTTGATGTAATTAGACCACGCTCCTTCCAGATCTTACCAAAGGTATGCACTACCCCGTATGCGTATTTGGAATCAGTGTAAATCGTTCCAGTTTTCACTGCCAGTATTCTGAGGGCTCTCTGCAAGGCATATAGTTCACAGGATTGTGCTGACCAGCTTCCGGGTAGTCTCGTAGATTCTAATACTTTCCAAGTATTTCCTTCTATTATAGCATACCCACTTCTTCTCATTCCGTCAACACATCTGGCGGAGCCGTCAATGTAGAATTCATATCCTTCTCCCAGCGGAGTATCGCAAAGGTCTTCTCGGGTCTTGGTCTGAAGATCTGTCAACTCGACACAGTCGTGCTCCACCTCTCTCTCTGTTTCACTGCCGTATAAAAACTGAGCTGGGTTGCAGCTATTAATCTTTGCAAACTGTAGATCTTCTCCGACCATTAAAATGGTTTCATACTTTAATATGCGAGAATCAGTCAGCCATCGATGGGCAGTTTGTGTTAATAAAACACTCACAGAATGGGAGGTGTACACAGTCATCTTTCCACCAAAAGTAAGTTTACGTGGTTCCTCTACCAACAGAGCAGCAGCCGCTACTCCCTGGATACACGTCGGCCATCCGCGAGACACTGGGTCCATCATTTTGGAAAGGAAAGCCACTGGGTGTCGCTGACCACCTTTTTCCTATGTTAAAACTCCCACAGCTGTTCCTTGGTTATGAGTGACAAATAGCTGGAAGGGCTGTTTTAAAGAGGGCAGAGTGAGTACTGGGGCTCGTGTCAGGCGATGCTTCAAGTCCTCAAACCATCCCTCCTCCTCCTGGGTCCATTTCAATGGATATTCATTTTCATTTGTCAGCTTTTCATACATAAACTTCACCAACGCTGAGTAGTCCTCTATCCATAACCTACAGTAACCTAAGAGTTCCAGGAATTGTCTTATTTCCTTCTTATTACGGGGTAACGGCATTCTAGTGATTCCCGCAATCCGTTCAGGGGTAATCCGTTTCTGTCCTTTACTTATCTGGTGTCCCAGATATACCACAGTTCTCTCAACGAACTGTAACTTGTTCCTGGACACCCGTAGACCCTTTTTCGCCAGATAATTCAAGAGTCTAATTGTATCTCCCCTCATTTCTTGTTCCTTGGGTCCTGATAATAGTAAATCGTCCACATACTGCATTAGTTGGGAATCATCAGATTGTGGATAGTCCGCCAGGATTTGTTATAGCATTTGTCCAAACAGGTTCGGAGATTCAGTGAACCCTTGGGGCAATACAGTCCACCGAAGCTGTCTCCGTCTACCTGTCCATGGATTTTCCCATTCAAACGCGAACATATCTCTACTTTCCTCTTCTAATGGACACGTCCAGAAGGCATCCTTCAAGCCGATAACACTAAACCACTCATGGTCTGGGGGAATCCGACTCATAATAGTATAGGGATTAGGCACCACTGGGTGGCGGGTCTGAACAATAGCATTCAAACTTCTTAGATCCTGAACTAGGCGATAGGATCCATCTGACTTTTTCACTGGGAGTATAGGGGTGTTATAAGGTGACATACATTCTTCTAATAGTCCGTCTCGTAATAGAGTCTCAATTACCGGCTGTAGCCCTTTTCTCCCTTCCAAAGAAATAGGATACTGACGTTTCCTTACCGGCTGATGACCTGGTATTAATGTGACATGTAAAGGTGGGATGTCCAGACCTCCTCGATTTCCCTCCTTATACCAGACTCTCTCGTCAATCTGCCGTTCATCCTCTTCCTTTAAAGCACAGAGGTGGACTCGCACTTCTCCATCCACAGGGAGAGCACCCAAACCTAGGAGAGCCTGTAAGTCCCTTCCTAGGAGGTTAAATCCAGCCGACGGTAACAACAAGAGGTCTTGTACCCCTTCTCTTTCTTCCAGTTTCACTGTTACTTGGGGAATTATTGATACCACTCTGGGAGCCCCTTCTATCCCAGAAATTGTCAAATTACTTTTTACAGGTTCAGTTCCGATTGGCACAGTTATTACACTACTTCGTTCCGCTCCTGTGTCCACCATAAACACCACCTCTTCTCCCTTGGGACCAATTTTTAGTTTTACCAGGGGTTCCCTCTTATACTTGGTCCCTAACATTTGGAACCCCTGACCCCCCTAATCTTCTTCCATAAGTTCGAGGGCATGCAATTTCCTCTTGTATCAGGGGAATTCCCTCTTAAAGTGTCCTTCCTCAATGCAGTAATAGCACTTAACGAACCTCCGGGGTCTTCCCTCTCTTGGATATCTTGGATTGTTTAGAGGAAGGTTTTGTTTTCTTTCCCCTCTGGATTCGGCATTCATCTGTCGGATAGTCTGTACCATAACCTTTGTCGCCCTCTTTTGATCTTCTTCTTCTCTCTGCACATATACTTTTTGCGCCTTTTTTAACAGGTCACTTAGGGGTTTTTCGCTCCAGTCCTCCTCCTTTTCTAGTTTCTTTCTAATGTCCTGCCATGATTTGGAAACAAATTCAATTCGAATAAGCTGTTCACCCATTGGTGTACTAGGATCCACGCCCGTATACTTTTGGACATTCTTTCTCACCCTCTCCAAAAAATCAGTAGGGGACTCGTCTTTCCCCTGGTGGTTCCCAAATGCCTTGGTGAAATTGTGACCCTTTGGCACAGCCTCCCGTATCCCTTTAATTGTCCACTCTCTATATTGTCTCATACTTGCCAATCCCTCGGGTGTTCGTTTGTCCCACCTGGGTTCATTTAAGGGATATTTTTGTTCATGGGGTCTGGGGTCCCCAGGTTGTTCATATTCCCACATGAGGAGGGCAGCCCGTCGAATCATCTGCCTCTCCTGGGGTGAGAATAATGTTCCCATTATTGCCTGCATCTCTTCCCACGTATATGTGTTTGGTCCCAGGAATTGGTCGAGCTGTTCGGCCAGTCCTATAGGATCTTCCAATAACTTTTTCATTTCTTTCTTAAATCCCCGCACCTCTGTACTAGTTAGGGGAACATTCACATATCCCGTTCCCCCTCCCGGTCCTCCCATAGGAACTTCCCTCAGGGGATGTAGGCTTATTGAAAACTTTGATGGGCCTGGACCAGTCTGGGATCTTGTCCAGGGTCGGTTTACCGGTGGAAGTTTAGGGTCCGACTCCCTTAATTCATTCTTTTTTTCCCGGCCCCTTTCGGGGCAATCAGATTCATCACCTTTCCCCTCCAGCAGCGAGCTTCCCTCAGGCGCTGTGGGCACCGGGGGAACATAAGGAGGGGGGAGGTTGTCCAAAGGTTCCCACTTCTTTTCTCCCGCTACCCTCAATTTAAAACATTTTGTTAAGGATCCTGGCCAGGGAACCCAACAAAATGCATATGCTGACTCTTCTTGATTCACCTTTGGTCTCGAATTTACATATATGTTTAATGCTTGTCTAACCCAATCCTCATCAGATCCAAATTTCGGCCACCAGACCGAGGAACCTTTAATAGGTTGTTTCGACCAAAGGAGACAATATTGAACCATCTTTTTCTTGTTTTTGTCTCGATATCTTTTACTATCCCAATTTTCAAACATTCTCCCCAAAGGGCTGTCAAGGGGAACTCCCAGGAATTGTCCTGAATTTTCAGACGAGCCCTTAGATTTTGATCCTCCCATTATCCCACCTAGATCCGTTTATTGTTGCTGAGGACCCTCTCGTTCTGGACCCTACTCCCTTCTTCTCAGACGCCTCGTCGGAGGTACTGTCCCTCCTTCGGTTACCGCTGAGGTTTCCCTGGGGTTGACCCCTCTCTTCTCGGCACTTCGTCGGAGGTGCTGTCCCTCCTTCGGTTACCGCCGAGGTTTCCCTGGGGTCTATCCTAGAGTCCCACGACAGGGTCCTCACGCCACGACAAAAGCTCTATACCTGATCTATTACGTTATGTTTTTTTTTATCCAAACAGGTGTATCCCGTTACACCTGTTACCCAATCCCCACACCACAATCGTAAGTCGTCACTTACCGGTGTCTTCCCGGGGATTGAACCGTCACCCTTCTCCTCTCCGTCTTGTCGTGTCACCTTGTCCGGATACCACTCGCTCAAGCCGCCCGAAGCGACGAGCAAGGGACTAGGAGCCGCTGAACTCAGCGGGGTGCACCGCCTCCGATGTCCCTCTTCTCGCCTCCCCTCACGGCCGGAGTGTAGATCCCGGACGAGCCCCCATTTGTCAGAGATAAAACATCTCACACATGTGTCTCTTTAAAACTGATGACACGACAAGCTTTATTTACAAGTCTGCAGAGTTGGACTCAACTGGCTTCTCACCAGTTAAGCCCCGATACATACAGTGCATTGATTTTTATACCCTTGTTGTTTGCCCTTCCCCTACTTATTAATACTGTTTTAATTGGTTAGTATTGCAAAAGCATTCTAAGTACAACTGCATTTTTAATTATCACGTTCGTTACGTACGCTGCGAACTCTACATACACTAAATTCTGTTTCTCACCCTTCTTATCAATCTTTTGTCTCCTGCATGTCTCTCACTATGACCATGAAAAGATATGTTTAAAAAAAAACATATCCAGCTGAACCTTTTGTCCTTGGCTGCTAGTAAGCTCCCTGTCCGTTCTGGCTTCCCTTTTTATGATTAATCATCACATTTTAACTTAAGCCATTTTAACCTAAATTCTCTATATATAACACATACCATCCCACCAGTACCGTACCCCGGTGTTACACAGTGCAGACCCGTCTCCACCAGTACTGTACTTCGGTGTTACACAGTGCAAACCCGTCCCCACCAGTACTGTACCCTGGTGTTACACAGTGCAGACCCATCCCCACCAGTACCGTAACCCGATGTTACATAGTGCAGACCAGTTCCCACCAGTACCGTACCCTGGTGTCACACAGTGCAGACCCGTCCCAACCAGTACTGTACCCCAGTGACACACAATCTAGACCCATCCGCACCAGTACTGTACCCCTGTGTTACACAGTGCAGACACAACCCCACCAGTACCGTACCCTGGTACAACTCAGTGACAGACCCGACCCTACCAGTACCATACCCTGTTGTGGCACAGTGACAGACCCATCCCCACCTGTACAGTACCCCGGTGTTACATAGTCCAGACCCGTCCCCACCAGTACCGTACCCCGGTGTTACACAGTGACAGACGCGTCTTCAACAGTACCGTGCCCTGGTAATACACAGTGCAGACCCGTCCCCACCAGTACCGAAGCCCGGTGTTGAACCGTGCAGACCCAAACCCACCAGTACTGTACCCTGGTGCAACACAGTGACAGACCCGACCCCACCAGTACCATACACCGGGGTTACACATTGCAGACCCATCCCCACCAGAACTGTACAGCGGTGTAACACAGTGCAGGGTCATCCCCACCAGTACTGTCCCCTGTATTAACAGTGACCGACCATACCCACCAGTACCGTACCCCGGTGGTACACAGTGCAGACCCATCTCCACCAGTACTGTACCTCGGTGTTACACAGTCCAAACCCGTCCCCACCAGTACTGTACCCTGGTGTTACACAGTGCAGACCCGTCCCCACCAGTGCCGTATCCCGGTGTTACACAGTGCAGACGCGTCCCCATCAGTACCGTATCCCGGTGAAACACAGTGCAGACCCGTCCCCAGCAGCATCGTACCCTGGTGTAACACAGTGCAGACCCATCCCAACCAGTACCGTACCCCTGTGTTACACAGTGCAGACCCATCCCCAGCAGTACCGTACCCTGGTGTTACACAGTGCAGAACCATCCCCACCAGTATTGTACCCTTGTGTTAAACCGTGCAGACCCAAACCCACCAGTACCGTACCCTGGTGCAACACAGTGACAGACCCGACCCCACCAGTACCATACACCGGTGTTACATATTGCAGATCCATCCCCACCAGAACCGTACGCTGATGTTACACAGTGCAAACCCGTCCACACCACTTCCGTACCCAGATGTTACACATTGCAGACCCATCCCCACCAGTACTGTACCCTGGTGTTACACAGTGTAGACACGTCCCTACCAGAACCATATCCTGGTGTTACACAGTGCAGACACATCTGCACCAGTACCGTACCCCGGTGTTACACAATGCAGATCCGTCCCAAGAGTACCATACCCCGGTGTTACACAGTGACAGATCCGTCCCAACCAGTACCGTACCCCAGTGTTACACAGTGCAGACACATCCCCACCAGAACGGTATCGCGGTGTTACACAGTGTAGAACCATCCCCACCAGTACGGTATCCCAGTGTTACACAGTGACAGACCCTCTCCACCAGTACCGTACCCTGGTATTACACAGTTTCAGACCAGTCCCCACCAGTACTGTACCCCATCCCCACCAGTACTGTATTCCGGTGTTACACAGTGACAGACGCGTCTTCAACAGTACCGTGCCCTGGTGTTACATAGTGCAGACCTGTCCCCACCAGTACCGAACCCGGTGTTACCCAGTGACAGATCTGTCTCCACAAGTACCGTACCTTGATGTTACACAGTGCAGAACCATCCCCACCAGTACCGTACCCAGATGTTACACAGTGCAGACCTGCCCCCACCAGTACTGTACCCCGGTGTTACACGGTGACAGATCTGTCCCCACCAGTATCTTACCCCGGTGTTACACAAGGCAGACTCGTCCCCACCAGTACCGTACCCCGGTGTTACACAGTGACAGACCCATCTCCACCAGTACCGTACACTGGTGTTGCACAGTACAGACCCATCCCCACCAGTACCGTACCCTGATGTTACAAAGTGCAAACCCGTCCCCACCAGTATCGTACCCAGATGTTACACAGTGCAGACACGTCCCTACCAGTACCGTATCCTGGTGTTATACAGTGCAGACCCATCCCAACCAGTACTGTACCCCAGTGTCACACAATCTAGACTCATCCCCACAAGCACTGTACCCCTGTGTTACACAGTGCAGACCCAACCCCACCAGTACCGTACCCTGGTACAACACAATGACAGACCCGAACCTACCAGTACCGTACCCCAGTTTTACACAGTGCAGACCCATCCCCACCAGAACCGTATCGCGGTGTTACACAGTGCAGGCCCATCCCCACCAGTACTATACCCCGGTGTTACACACTGACATACCATCCCACCAGTACCGTACCCCGGTGTTACACAGTGCAGATCCATCCCCTCCAGAACCGTATCGCGGTGTTACACAGTGCAGGCCCATCCCCACCAGTACTATACCCCGGTGTTACACACTGACATACCATCCCACCAGTACCGTACCCCGGTGTTACACAGTGCAGACCCGTCTCCACCAGTACTGTACTTCGGTGTTACACAGTGCAAACCCGTCCCCACCAGAACTGTACCGCGGTGTTACACAGTGCAGGCCCATCCCCACCAGTACTGTTCCCCCGTGTTACACAGTGACAGACCATCTCCACCAGTACCATACCCCGGTGTTATACAGTTCAGACCCGTCTCCACCAGTACTGTACCTCAGTGTTACACAGTGCAAACCCGTCCCCACCAGTACTGTATCCTGGTGTTACACAGTTCAGACCCGTCCCCACCGGAACCGTACCCCGACGTTACATAGTGCAGACCCGTTTCCTCCAGTACCATACCCTGGTATTTCAGAGTGCAGACCTGTCCCAACCAGTACTGTACCCCAGCATCACACTGTGCAGACCCATCCCCACCAGAACCGTACCGTGGCGTTACACAGTGCAGACCCATCCCCACCAATACTGTACTTCAGTGTTACACAGTGACAGACCATCCCCACCAGTACCATACCCCGGTGTTACACAGTGCAGACCCATCCCCACCAGAACTGTACCGCGGTGTTACACAGTGCAGGCCCATCCCCACCAGTACTGTTCCCCCGTGTTACACAGTGACAGACCATCTCCACCAGTACCATACCCCGGTGTTATACAGTTCAGACCCGTCTCCACCAGTACTGTACCTCAGTGTTACACAGTGCAAACCCGTCCCCACCAGTACTGTATCCTGGTGTTACACAGTGCAGACCCGTCCCCACCGGAACCGTACCCCGACGTTACATAGTGCAGACCCGTTTCCTCCAGTACCATACCCTGGTATTTCAGAGTGCAGACCTGTCCCAACCAGTACTGTACCCCAGCATCACACTGTGCAGACCCATCCCCACCAGAACCGTACCGTGGCGTTACACAGTGCAGACCCATCCCCACCAATACTGTACTTCAGTGTTACACAGTGACAGACCATCCCCACCAGTACCATACCCCGGTGTTACACAGTGCAGACCCATCCCCACCAGTATCGTACCCCGGCGTTACACAGTGCAGACCCATCCCTATCAGTACTGAACCACCAGTGATGGACCAGTCTCACTATTATCGGGATCAGAATCGTGTCATAGTGTGTTGATGTTCTCCATCAGTAATTATCAGGACAGGTGCAAAATTGCTATAAATTAAAATTTTGTAAATTAAGTTTAAAAAAAGTGCAAAACAGAGAAATATTGAAGTTTTGTCTTTGTTCGTATTTTGCTTGCAATCTTTATTTAAATTCATATCAGAATGCACGTGGGACCTTCATATTTTTTGTAAATAACAGAATAATAACAGGCTGGGGGAGAGAAAATCAAAGTTAATATTTAAAGGCCGTGAGTTTTTATTGCGGCGCAACTGTGGATCTCCGAGAACATAAGAAATCAGAACAGGAATCGGCCATCGGGCCGGTCGAGCCTGTTCTGTAATCTAAGGGGTGTGGGGCTGTGGGGCAAATGGGTCAGCTCATGAATAAATGGCAGGGAAGACTGGATGGGCTGAATAGCCTATTTCTGCTCCAGTGATCTGGACCCAGTATGAACGAGAGAAAGGTAAGGGTTGACAGGCAGATGGATAGGGTGACTATTCGACTGAATGACCTGCAGCGACGATCGCTTTTTTTTCTTCTCTCCCATGGATGCCACTGAGTTCCTTTGGAAGGTGGTGTTTGGCTCCAGATTCCAGCGTCTGCGTCTGTGTCCCCTGCCTTTGTTTAAGAATTGTTCACTCTACCTTTTCTGTGCTGTGTGTTTGTTAGAGCTGAGAAGCCACCTGAAGTTATATTTTCATTGCATCTTTGCTAGTTTTGCAAAAACAAACTTGAACTTGACCACTGAAGATTGGACAGGAGACAAACAGTGCACACAGTGGTTGACTTGGTCTCTTTGTTGCCACACCCTCATGGAACTGACAACCCAAAAAATGTCTTCTATCTGGTAAGTATTTCCAATGCATCAAAGTCAAAGTTTGTCTGACTCCCCTGAGATATTAGGTGACCAATAGTTGGGTGTTGGGGGGTTGCTTTGGTTGGACTGAGGGACAGAGAGAGAGAGAGAGAGAGAGAGAGAGAGAGAGAGAGAGAGAGAGAGAGAGGGATAGGGATAGAATAAGAGATTGAGAGAGAGGGAGGGGAGACGGAGAGTGATTGAGAGAGAGAAGATCAGGAGGGAGAGGGTGAAAGAGATAGAGAAAGATGGGGATAGAGCAAGAGAGATAGAGATAGAATGAGATTGCAAGAGGGAGAAAGAGAAAGAGTGATAGAGTGAGAGGAGCAGGAGAGAGAGGAAGAGAGATAAAGGGAGATGGGAGAAAAATGGGGATAAAGAGTGAGAGAGAGAGTGAAAGAGATAAAGATTGAGACAGGGAGGAGCAGTAGAAAAGTTCTGGGTGATCATTCCGGAGCTGGAGACTATGGTGGGCAAAAGAAGTGGTGGGCGCAGAGGGAGCAGGCGGGACGAAACTTTAAGAGGTGCAGAGAGCTCGGAGGGCAGTGGGGGAAGGAGGAGGTTGTAGGACGAGGGAAGGAGTGAAACCCATGGACCAAACAACTTCAAAGAAACAGGAGTGCAGCCAGATGGCATTAAAACCGAGCAAGGAATGAACTGTTGGTGGAAGTCGGGGTGGTGGGGGGTGCCAGGCAGCAGCCGCAGGTACAGCAGATCATGCAGCATTTCGGGTCGAGATCCTTCATGGAGAAAATGAAAAAGGGAATGTCCCATATATCAAGGGAGAAAGAAGGTTGTGGGTGGGGGGGGGGGGGTGGTGGTGTCAAGAGGTGATAAGGTAGCGGACAGAGGTGTGAGGGTGAGATACAGCGAGAGGAGGGACCATTATGGGGCAGAAGAAAAGTTGGGGAGTAAAAATGCAGAATAAGACTGCAAAGTTAGAAAAATTGCAGAAAATATTAACGTAATTACTGCCTTTGTGGTCGTTCACACTGCGCGCCATTTTAGATTGCAAGTACCTGAGGGCAAGAGTGCGGGAGTGGGGGGGGGGGGGGGGGGGGTGGAGAGTTGGACGTCCAGTTGAGCGGATGACCGTCAATGAATTTTTCCAGTACAATTTACACTGCAGGCTTCCTCCACAAAGTTGTAGGGGTCCTGCAGGATAAATCGACTCCAAATTCCTGCACGTTCCCTTTTCAGACTGCCCGTGCAGTCAAGATTCCTTGATTCTGCCATCCAAATACCATAATTGTGGGGTTGGGGATCTTGCACCAATATCAATCATCAAGTAAGTGGAAAAACACACGGTAAACGCTGGAGGAACTCAGCCGGTCTGGCTGGAGAGAGAGAGAGAGAGAGAGGAGCTGTTTTCAGGTGGAATTGCCGGGAAAATGCCGGCTGCGGGTGTGCGTGAAGCGACGTTCAGGTGGCGGTGCTAAAGGCGCCGTCCTGCCACCTGAAAGGTCCGCAGCGGGGAGAGGCGCCATGGCACAAGCACCGGCTCCCGTCGACTGTGGCCATAGTCCCGCCCGCTTTCAGGTGCCTGGGATGGGAGGCGCTCGGAAGCAGAGAATACACCTACCCGAGGAGGTTTGGCCAAGTAACTCCTCGGGTCAGGGTCAGGTGGCCTCATTTGGGTATTTTAGGCGGCTTGACCACCTGAAAGCGGGAAGAGAGGGAGAAACTCAACATTCCATAACTCAAAGATAAAATAAACAAGTTGATGGCGTATTAAAGTGAGCTCCCTCTTCCTCAACGCGCCAGCGATCTGTGGATTTGAGGAGCGCAGATGTCCCAGTTGAGTCAGTGCGGAGAAGAGGGCGGCGCTAGGACCCAGTACACGCAGACACATGCTCCCTCTCTCGCGCTGTGTTTGTGTGTCTGCGGCTCTTGGCTCCCCTATTTAGAAATGCAAATGTACTCAGAGCAGTTTAAAAAAAAAACACCCACATGCACGGAAACATAGTGTGTACAGATCTGCAAAGAGGAGCAGGACTCGGTCAGAGGCGCTTGCAACCGGCGGCGGCGGCGGCGGCGCGGAGGGGGGTGCGGGGGGGGGGGCGGATTAGCGGCGCCTGGCTGCGATTTGGCAGAGAGAGAATTATTGCAAAGTTTTATTTGCAGGACAGGGAGGTTTGTGCAAAGGAAAGAATCACAGGAGGAGGAGTGTGAAGCCAGAAGGGATTATCGGAGTACCGAGGGAAGGAGGAGGACTGAGGATCTCCATTTCTTTTGGATTCCTTCCCATTTCTTGCAATGGCCAACCCTGCGGAGGATTGCCTCGACTCGGACGTGAAGAAGTGCGGCAACCTCCGCAAGTCCAAGAGCTTACACCGCAGGTACTTCGTGCTGTGGGCGGCCAGCGAGCGCGGGGAAGCCCGGCTCGAGTACTACGACAGCGAGAAGAAGTTCCGGGGCCGGGGAACGGCCCCGCGGCGCGTGCTACCGCTGCAGGGCTGCTTCAGCGTGACGAAGCGCGCTGATGCGCGCAGCAAGTACCTGGTGGCGCTCTACACGCGCGCCGAGTGCCTGGCCGTGGCGGCCGAGAGCGCGCAGGAGCAGGACAGCTGGTACCAGGCGATCGTCGAGCTGCTGGGCCCCGGTACGGCGCGACGCTTCGCCAGTCGGCTCCCCCGCCCCGCCCTCGCACCTTCCCGCCCTCACACATTCCCTTCCCGCCCTCACTCCTTCCCTCCCTCACATCTTCCTGTCCTCCCTCACATCTTCCAGTCCTCCCTCACATCTTCCCTCCCTCCCACACACCTTCCTTCCCTCACACACACTTTCCCATCCTCCCTCACACTTTCCCTCACATCTTCCCATCCTCCCTCACAACTCCCTGCCCTCCCTCACCTCTTCCCTCCCTAACTCACACCTTCCCGCCCTCGCACCTTCCTGCCCTCGCAACTTCCCTCCCTGCCTCATAACTTCCTGCCCTATCACCTTCCTTCTCTCACACCTTCCCACCCTCCCTCTCACCTTCCTGCCCTCACACCTTCCCGCCCTCGCATCTTCCTGCCCTCGCATCTTCCTGCCCTATCACCTTCCTGCCCTCACACCCCACCCTCCCTCTCGCCTTCCCGCCTTCATATCTTCCCACCCTCGCACCTTCCTGCCCTCACACCTTCCCACTCTCCCTCTCGCCTTCCCACCCTCACACCTTCCTGCCCTCTCATCTTCCCGCCCTCACACCTTCACGCCCTCGCACTTCCTGCCCTATCACCTTCCTGCCCTCACACCCCACCCTCCCTCTCGCCTTCCCGCCTTCACACCTTCCCACCCTCGCACCTTCCCAACCTCGCACCTTCCCAACCTCGCACCTTCCCGCCCTCTCACCTTCCCGCCCTCTCACCTTCCCGCCCTCGGACCTTCCTGCCCTATCACCTTCCTGCCCTCACACCTTCCCACTCTCCCTTTCACCTTCCTGCCCTCACACCTTCCTGCCCTCGCACCTTCCCACCCTCGCACCTTCCCACCCTTGCACCTTCCTGTCCTCGCACCTTCCCACCCTCGCACCTTCCTGCTCTTGCACCTTCCCGCCCTTGCACCTTCCTGCCCTCGCACCTTCCCGCCCTCGCACCTTCCCGCCCTTGCATCTTCCTGCCCTATCACCTTCCTGCCCTCACACCCCACCCTCCCTCTCGCCTTCCCGCCTTCATATCTTCCCACCCTCGCACCTTCCTGCCCTCACACCTTCCCACTCTCCCTCTCGCCTTCCCGCCCTCACACCTTCCTGCCCTCTCATCTTCCCGCCCTCACACCTTCACGCCCTCGCACTTCCTGCCCTATCACCTTCCTGCCCTCACACCCCACCCTCCCTCTCGCCTTCCCGCCTTCACACCTTCCCACCCTCGCACCTTCCCAACCTCGCACCTTCCCGCCCTCGCACCTTCCCGCCCTCTCACCTTCCCGCCCTCTCACCTTCCCGCCCTCTCACCTTCCCGCCCTCGGACCTTCCTGCCCTATCACCTTCCTGACCTCACACCTTCACATTCTCCCTTTCACCTTCCCGCCCTCACACCTTCCTGCCCTCGCACCTTCCCACCCTCGCACCTTCCCACCCTTGCACCTTCCTGTCCTCGCACCTTCCCACCCTCGCACCTTCCTGCTCTTGCACCTTCCCGCCCTTGCACCCTGCCCTCGCACCTTCCCGCCCTCGCACCTTCCCGCCCTTGCACCTTCCCGCCCTCGCACCTTCCCTCCCTCGCACCTTCCCGCCCTCAAACCTTCCCGCCCTCGCACCTTCCCGCCCTCGCACCTTCCCGCCCTCGCACCTTCCCACCCTTGCACCTTCCGCCCTCGCACCTTCCCGCCCTCGCACCTTCCCACCCTCGCACCTTCCGCCCTCGCACCTTCCGCCCTCGCACCTTCCGCCCTCGCACCTTCCGCCCTCGCACCTTCCGCCCTCGCACCTTCCCACCCTCGCACCTTCCCGCCCTCGCACCTTCTGCCCTCGCACCTTCTGCCCTCGCACCTTCTGCCCTCGCACCTTCTGCCCTCGCACCTTCTGCCCTCGCACCTTCTGCCCTCGCACCTTCTGCCCTCGCACCTTCTGCCCTCGCACCTTCTGCCCTCGCACCTTCTGCCCTCGCACCTTCTGCCCTCGCACCTTTAGCCCTCGCACCTTTAGCCCTCGCACCTTCTGCCCTCGCACCTTCTGCCCTCGCACCTTCTGCCCTCGCACCTTCTGCCCTCGCACCTTCTGCCCTCGCACCTTCTGCCCTCGCACCTTCTGCCCTCGCACCTTCTGCCCTCGCACCTTCTGCCCTCGCACCTTCTGCCCTCGCACCTTCTGCCCTCGCACCTTCTGCCCTCGCACCTTCTGACCTCGCACCTTCTGCCCTCGCACATTTCTGCCCTCGCACCTTCTGCCCTCGCACATTTCTGCCCTCGCACCTTCCCGCCCTCGCACCTTCCCGCCCTCGCACCTTCCCGCCCTCGCACCTTCCCGCCCTCGCACCTTCCCGCCCTCGCACCTTCCCGCCCTCGCACCTTCCCGCCCTCGCACCTTCCCGCCCTCGCACCTTTCCGCCCTCGCACCTTCCTGCCCTCACACCTTCCCACCCTCCCTCTCGCCTTCCTGACCACACCTTCCTGCCCTCTCATCTTCCTGCCCTCACACCTTCATGCCCTCACACTTCCTGTCCTTGCACTTCCTTCCCTCTCACCTTCCTGCCCTCATACTTTCCCATCCTCACACCTCCTTCACACTTTCCTGCCCTCACACCCCACCACTACCCTCCCACCCTCTCACCTCCTGCCCTCCCACCTTCCTGCCCACCCCACCACTACCCTCCCACCCTCTCACCTCCTGCCCTCCCACCTTCCTGCCCACCCACCTTCCTGCCCTCACACCTTCCCTCCCTCCCTCACAACTTCCTTCCCTCCCTCACACCTTCCCACCCTCCCTCCCACCTTCTTGCCCTCACACCTTCCCTCCCTGCCTCACACCTTCCCGCCCTCTCATTTTCCCACTCTCACACCTTCCCACCCTCCCTCTCACCTTCCTGCCCTCACACCTTAGCTTCCTCCGTCACACCTTCCTTCCCTCTCATTTTCCCATCCTCACACCTTCCCTCCCTCACACCTTCCCTCTCTCTCCACACCTTCTTTCCCTCCCCCTCATATTCCCTCCCTCACACACTTTCTAACCCTCACTGATACCTTCCCCTCTTCATACCTTCCTACCCTCGTGCACTTTTAATCCCACCCTTACATCTTCTCTCCCTCATATACTACCTTTCCTTCTCTCCCTCACACACCTTCCATCCCTCGCACGTATTTCTTTCTCTCCCTCACGCCCTCCCTCCCTCTTGTCGCTTGCCTATCCACATGCCTCCCCCGCTGCTGTAGACTAACCTTCCCCGTGCACTTTCCCCCACTTCCTACGCACTGCCCTCTTCCTTAGTGGCCCCTCTGCCTTGTTCCACTTCCCAACATGCTTCACCCCCCTCCTTCCAATCCTCATACCTCCGCTACCCTTCCCTCACACATCCCCTCTGCACCCTGCCTTGCCCACGTCTGCCATTTCCCTTCATGTCCTCGGTAATCCTTTCTCCTCACTCATTCCACCCTCCCTGTTCTCACGTGCACCCACGTCTCTGTTGTCTGCACGTCTTCTCCTTTCTATCCTGTCCTGATTTTCCTGCTTGACTGATGTTTTGCCAAATCTCTGCACTTGACTTCACTTTAATTTCTGTCCTCCTTTCCCGCATTGCTTGTTGTTCTCTGGTTTGTGTTGTTATTTTACCTGGCTTTTTCCCATTTGGCTTTTTGACCTTCCTCTTTTGTCGGTTCCGGTTAATGTGAGAAACGTAACCGTACTTCATCTTTGAGAAGGACGGTGTTTGATTATGCGATTTTAGGGCAACACGTTAGCCCCTTTTCCACTGGCACCTTGTCCCAGGAATTATCTAGTCAAGGGTCCAGTGGAAAAGGAAAGTAATCAGCACACCAGCTTATGTCAAATCATGTCGGGGATTGACAGCCTCTACCCCTACACATATCCCCGGCGTGCTGATTAAACCAGTGGAGAAAGGACAATTTCCATCCATTCCATTCGAAGGTGACTCTCTGATCCCTGGGGATAGGTTGTGTTCAGCAGAAAAGCAGTCAGTGACCTTTATTTTAAAGGTGGCCTAGTGGAAATGGCACAAACAGCTTCCTATCCTGGGACATTGCACAGCTAATTCACTGGGATGCGGCAGCAACCCAGTAGGGGGGGGGGGTGTGTGTGAGAGACTGTGTGCATGTGTGTGTTTGTCAGTGTGTGTATATGTGAGTGTGTGTGTTTCTCAGTGTATGTGACTGCATGCGTGTGTGTCACTGTGTTTGTGTGTCAGTCTGTGTTACTGCATCTGTGTGTGTGTGTGTGTGTGTGCATGACTGAGGGTGTGTTTTTGTGCACATGCGTATGTACATGTCTGCGTGCGTGTTTGCGCGTGCATGTCTGTGCACATGCATGTGTAGTGCACTGTGCGCATTCTCCCTCTGATCGTGCAGGCCCCATTTCCCCCACCCGGGTCCTTCCTCCCACATTTCAAAGACCTGTGGATTAATGGACAGCTGTGAATTGCCCCTAATTTGTAAGTATCAGAGGGATTGTGTGGAAACGTGGGGACAATGAAATAGGATGAGTGTAAATTGGAGCCTGATGGTCAGAACTCTGGGTGGGCCCTGGGTCTGTTTCCTCGCTGTCTGGTGTATTTATGATTTTGTTGCCCTTTTGAATCTGTGATATAATTTTCACTTCATATACGAAAGTACAATGTACATGCTGGAGCCACAGACGTACATAGGAGACACCAACTCCAAATGAAATTACCGAGACTGAAAGAAAGACCTCATTTGGAGAATTGTGTACAGTTTTGGGCCCCCTATATTAGAAAGGATGTGGTGTTGTTGGAGAGGGTGCAGAGGATGATTCCTGGAATGCAAGGGCTCACATACGAGGAGCGTTTGGCAGCTCTTGGGTTGTATTCATTGGAGTATAGGAGAATGAAAAGGATATAGATAAGGTGGAGAGGGTGCAGAGAAGATTTACAAGGATGTTGCCTGGCTTACAGCATCTGGATTACAGGGAGAGATTAAGGAGACTGGGACTTTATTCATTGGAACGTAGACAGTTGAGAGGGGATTTGATAGAGGTATTTAAAATTATGAAGGGAATAGAATGACTAGATGTGAGTAGACTCTTTTGGAACAAGAGGGCATAAGTTAAGGATAAGGGGGCAAAACTTTAGGAGAAATGTTAGAGGATGCTTCTTCACTCAGAGAGTGGTGGCAGAATGGAATGATCTTCCAGAGGAGATAGTTGCGGCAGGGTCCCTTCTGTCATTTAAGAGAAGGTTGGATGTGTACATGGATGTGAGGGGGTTGGAGGGTTATGGGCGGAGAACGGGAGGGGGGAGCTAGTGGAGTTGTTCAAGTGAACCAGCGTGGACTCAAAGGGCCGATATGGCCTGTTTCCACGCTGAAAACTGTTATATTGTTATATATGTTAATGAGAGGAGATCTCATAGAGGCTTTTCGTATTTTGAAAGGTTTAGATAGGGTGGATGAGGGTAAGATGTTTCCCTTGGTGGGTGAATCGAGGACAAGGGGGTCATAGTCTGAAAATTAGAAGTTATCCGTATAAAACAGAGATTAGGAAGAACTTCTTTAGCCAGAGGGTCGTGGATCTGTGGAACTTGCTGCCGCATACAGCAGTGGAAGCCAGATCACTGGGAGTATTTAAACAAGAAATAGGCAAGTATCTCATTAGTGAGGGTATCAATGGATATGGGGAGAAGGCTGGAAATTTGAACTAGTGTAGATTTACGGAACAGATTCGATGGGCCTAGTGGCCTGCTTCGGTCCCTTTGTCTTGTGATCGCGAAATGTAAAATCAATATTCACAGTTGATAATCAGCATAGTCATAGAGCCTGAATATATGTCATTTGGCCCATCAGACTCATGCTGACCAGTGGGGAGCCATTTATGGTAATTGCATGTTAAAGCAGACTCAGTGATCCACATGCTCGTCATGACCTGTTTTATATTCCGTAAACGACGATGCTTCTGCTGCCTACTCTCGACGTGCATTCCAGAGCAGTCACCAGTGCGGTGAAAAAAGGTCCCCCTTGCACCTTGCCTGGCAGTAATCAGACGAGAAGGAGTGGTGCGGTTAGCTCTAAGCGCTTATGGCACCAACGGCCCGGGTTTGAAATCGGCACTGTCTGCGAGGAGTTTGTATGCTCTCCCCGTGTCTGCGTGGGCTTCCTCCAGGCGCTCCGGATTCCTCCCGCCCTCAAAAACAAATGGGGTACGTCGATTAATTGGGTGGAAGGGCCTGTCACCTTGCCGTATGATTACATTTAGAAATTAAAAAAGAAACTCATTTGAGCAGCGTAGAAACAGATCCTAAGCCATTTGCAAGTGAGCTGTTGCAGGGGCACATGTATTTGTTGCAATAGCTTCAAACTGCGTAACAAATTACGGTAAAACCCTCACTAGATGCCAGATAAGTGAGTTTCCTTGTTGCTTGAGATTCACTCTTACCATGTCTAATCAATACGCCTGCCTTAAGAATGAACAGTTTACAAGATAAAAATGCTATATTTACACTGAATGGCTCGGTTAGTGCGCCGTTCAACGTATGGGTGGCACGGTTAGTATGCCGGTTAGTGCAATGAATACACCAGCAATTAGGACCGGGGTTCAAATCCCACACTGTTGTAAGGTAGTGGTTCTCAACCTTTTTATTTCCACTCACATCCCACTTTAAGTCATCCCGATGTCATAGGTGCTCTGTGATTAGTAAGGATTGCTTAAGGTGGGATGTGGGTGGAAAGAAAGAGTTTGAAAACCACTGTTTTAATCGTACCTATGTGCACGGTTTCAGAATCCGAAGGAAATGGGCCAATGGCAATTTTTCTCAAGCAAAAGATTTCAATAATATTTGGATCTAGACCAGTGATTCTCAATTTCCCTTCCCACCCACAAACCACCTTAAGCAAACCCTTGCTAATTACTTAAAGTGGTTTGTGAATAGAAAGAAAGAGATTGAGAACCACTGCTGTAAGGAGTTTGTACGTAGTCCCCCTGCCTGCGTGGGTTTTCCCCGGGAGCTGTGGTTTCCCACCATTAAAAAAAGTTCCAGTGTCGTAGGTCTATTGGGGTAATTGGACAGCCCGGCTCGTGGGCTGAAAGGGCTTGTTACTGTGCTGTATGTCTGAATTTGTATATTAAAAAATTTGAACAAACTTCACATGAACGTATAAACCTTAAAGCGTTTCACTTAATTTGAAAACGTTCTTTGAAAACATTTAACCTTCGCTGCATCTGCAGGTTCCTCCCCCTCCATGGAGCCGGCTGAAAGACGGACAATAATATGGATTATTAACCACCCCTGTCAGTCCCTCTCCCCTGCTCCATCACAGTAATCTTACAGACAAAGTCTTACTAATATACTTAATAATACACTAATAAGACTCTACTAAGCAGGGATAAGGAGAGACACCCCAAGGGCGAACGGCATCAACCAGCTTTTCATCCTGCGCAACGCCATTGCTGTTTCACATAACTTTATTCAAACAGCTGCTATGAGCAGAGCCCGACCAAGGCCCTCCCTCTGCTGGCTGAATATTTGCTCCCATCTTCACCAAAGGTTTATGTGTTACTTCAGAGAACATTTACTATTACAAATTGAAACTTTTATTGACATTTTTATTCATTTTTACATTTATTGATTTATTTGTTTTCCTCGATTTTTCTTTGTCGGTTGCTGGAGGTAACCATTTGCTTGAATTCTGGATAACAGGGTTTCTACAGTCGATGATCATAAAGATCCCAATAATTTTTCCACCCTAACAGCTTTTGTGCTGGACTGGCAAAATCTCTGGATGGTTGGATGCCACCCTTGTAAATGCTTCAGCAAAATTTGTGCAGGTGTTTCACTGCAGTACGGAATGTTTGCAGCGAACCCTGTGGGTTTGAGGACGTGTGGCAGAGTTTTTAAAGGAATCGGGAAACAAAACATGGTGGGTTTAAAGAGAAGGTGAGCAGGGCGAATCTGAAGACTTCAGGCACTGGAATCTGAAAGGCAAACTCAATCTACAGGAGGAGCTCAAGGCGTTGAGCAGTGTCAGTGAGCTGAAACTTCATCGGGAAGTTGTAGCGCACATGGGAGGTGAACATATGCTATGATGTTTCAGGCCTGAGCCCTTATGACAAAAAGCAGGGGGAGGGGGTATAGTCCAGACCGACAGACAATTGGATGTGGAGAAGAGGCCAGGAGAGAGGAAAGGTGAGAGTTGACGGGGTAGTTTTGGCTCTTAATGCAGAGCTGGGATAGAGAGACAAATTTGTTTTTAACACAGCCGCTCCATTCCTGAAAATTATTCCCATTTTCCCAGAAAGCGTGCTGTGTAAAAAGCTCAGAAGCAGAATGTGGGTGCCTTTCAGTTCTGACTTTTTTCCTCCGAGACCCCTTGTCATTTTCCCGGAATGTCTGCAGTGTAAACTGTACTTCAGGCATTTCCGGAACAACTGGCTATTAATGAACGCGACTTTGATGAAGGTGGCCAGTTGCCGTCGATGCAGTGGCATTGTATGCCCCACATACTTATACATCACAGTCGATGTTGACGCAGCGGCTTTGCTCGTCCCGCCTCTTACATACTGCTATTCCGGAAAAATCATGGTCAGAAATGGAGATTTTAAGTTTTGGTCATTGCAATGTGAATGGCCTATGCCGGGACACCGGAGACTCTTTGTAACGGTAAAATCCCGCGAAGGCTGCGTACAAATCATAAGAGGGAAAAGGGAAATGAGGCAGGAAAGGAGACGTGGAGAAAGATGGGGCCTGGTGTGGGTGGGAGGGGGGCGACTGATGGAAACCGGTGGTCAATATTAATGCCCAGATGAAATATCAGAATTTATTATCTTGACATTCGTTGTTTTGCAGCCACATTCGGAGTGCAAACATATAAACCACCTTATAAAATAAATAAAAAAACGTGCCTGTGGTTCATTGTTCATTTAGGAATCTGGGATGGCAGAGGGGTAAAAGCTGTCCTTGTGCCGTTGAGTGCTCGTCTGTAGGCTATTGCCAATATACTATTGGCAACACGAGCTCCAGATATGAACCTCCGACATGGTCCGGAAACCTTTGGCACCTCCTCGCAACCCGGTTCCGATACCTGGTTACCCCTTCATCCAGTTTGAAGCCAGTCTCCCTCAGTCTGCAGCCCAGCGCGAGTGTCCCATCAGCGGTCTCCAGCAGCCCGCAGCCTCCGTGGGATCCTCGCCTCGAGTCGCCAGCAGCCTGCCGCGTGCGAGGGTCTTTCAGCCGCAGAGCCCCTTCAATGGTCTGCCCTCGCGGTCGCCATCCCTGTGGGTCGTCTCCTCTGCTTCCCCTCAAACAGGAGATGGTCTCCCCATTTTCTGGTGCCCTGTGCCATTTTGATCCACTCCCCTGGAGTCTGCAACCCTTCATGGCTGCAACCATGGTGCTGCCGTCTTGGGCACAGACCTCGTGGTCGCGGGATTTTAAATAAAACTACCGTTGGCTCCTTTAGCGGGCTGTTCAGAGCCTGCGTGGAGCTGACAGTAGTTGGACCCCGTGGGAGCGCTGTATCTCCGCTCCTCGCTCCCCTCGGGCTCCCACCAGTGGCTGCTTCCTGATACTCTCATTTAAGATCTTCACACATTTCAACAAGGTTACCTTTTATTCCTTGAAAGTTTATTGCTCGTTATAACCTCCTCTCACACTGCTGATTCCATGTGGGTTAACCGGCTAATTTAGCGGGCCTTTTCCCGGTTATCGCCTGGTGTGAAACATCACAGCCAGGCAGGGTGAGTTAAATTCATCCAAGTTCTGACTCTTGTTGGGAGAGGGGAACCAGTCTTACCAGGTGCGGTTCGTGATGTTAGCGCTTGCATGTGTGCGGGAAGGAGGTCGGTGTCATGTGCAGAGGGGCAGGGAAGGTCAGCGGACTCTTGGGTTGGGAAATGTGTTTGTGACCCACGGCCTCGGGAATCGGTCTGGTGGGCCTTTGCTGTCCTCCATGTTTAGCAAGTCCATCAATTTTTCTTTTATGATCAGGAGACCGAAATTGTACGCAAGGTACAGTCTCAAGCGGTGCCTCATTTAATCATAACGGGACATCTTTATCCAGAGCTTGGGAGGAGTGGTGGGGGAAGTGGTTGAATTGAAAGGAGCTCTTTTGATGCTGTAAAAAGTTACAATATTTACATATTTACCCACTCTCGGATGCAATAATCCACGTTCATTTCTTTTTTTCTTAATCGCTTGTTTTCTGATTTTATTGGTATTTTTTTAAAGTTGGAGAAATGTCACAAATTGATTGATCAACCTCTTGAGGCTACGTAGTTTGATATTGATCTTGTCTGCACAGTGCAAGCGTGCTATTGACTAGTGCCTGGTTTCTTAGGGATGTTGGTGTCTCCATGCCAACTCATCTGCATTTAGTTTGCAAAATGTAAAAGGTCCTTCATACTAAAAGGTCATCACGTGGGCTGGGAGGAATTGCGTCACAGGTGGTCAGGGTTGTAAAGAGAGCTTTTGGCATCTTGGCCTTCATAAATCAAAGTACTGAGTACAGGTGTTGGGATGTGACGGTAAAGTTGTATAAGACATTGGGGAG
Organism: Narcine bancroftii; assembly: GCF_036971445.1. Taxonomy (NCBI): domain Eukaryota; kingdom Metazoa; phylum Chordata; class Chondrichthyes; order Torpediniformes; family Narcinidae; genus Narcine; species Narcine bancroftii. Next base: position 204,525,236 of record NC_091470.1, read on the forward strand.
GCCAAATTTGGAGGATTGTGTGCAGTTTTGGTCACCGAACTACAGCAAATATATCAATAAGATAGAAAGAGCACAGAGAGGATTTACTAGGATGTTGCCCAGACATCAGGGACTGAGTTTCAGGGAAAGGTTCAACAGGTTAGGACTTTCTTCTCTGGAAGGTCGAGGGGAGATTTGATAGAGGTGTTTAAAATATGAAGAGTCTGGGCAAAGTAAATGTAGGTCGGCGTTTTCCACTGAGGGTCGGTGAGATACAAACCAGAGGACTTGGGTTAAGGGTGAAAGGGGAAAAGTTTAGGGGGAACGAGGGGGGGGCTTCTTCACGCAGAGAGCGGTGGGAGTGGAATGAGCTGCCAGCTGAATGCGGGCTCAATTTTTGACTTTTAAGAAGAATATGGACAGGTTCATGGATGGGAGGGGTATGGAGGGCTGTGGTCAGGTTGCAGGACTAGGAAGAATAATACTTTGCCACAGACTAGAAGGGCTGAAGGGCCTGCTTCTGTGCTGTGTTCTAAGGTTGTGTGAATTGGCATTGTGATACAGTACACTCTGATCTGGGAAGGTGTGACAGGACAGTGTGAAAGGAGTTTTACTCTGTGTGTAACCTGTGCTGTTTCTGCACTGGGAACATGTGACGGGACAACGCAGATTCACGCTGTATCCAACCTATGGTGTCCTTGCCCTGGGAATGTGTGATGGGGCAGTGTAGAGGGAGGAAACAATGAGCTGTCTCAGAGGAAGTTGACAGGTCAGGCAGCATCCTTGGGTAGAAATGGTCAATTGGCGTTTCAGATTGGGACTCTATTCACTTTCGACCGTTGACCAACCATTTCTATTTGGACTGCCCAGGAATCCAAAATCTGCAGTTTTTTTCCACAGCTTCTCATCATTTTGCGTGGTCCTGTTTATAATTGCAGAACATCCCAAAGCACTTTATAAGTGTGCCTTTCATGCGGTAACACCAATGTGGCCAACTCTTTGTGCACAACAGCTCACAGAGCTGGGAGATGAATAGCCAGGCGGGTTGTTTCCCTGATGTAAGAAGTATGAACTTTGAGCAAGAATTACGATTGAACCCCACGTGCCCTGTCCCTATATGGCCATCTGTGGGAGTGAAAGACGAAAGTCTGCAGCGTCCATAAATAGCAAAGAGATAGTGTTTACATTCGTTATCTGTTTCCATTTATTTGTTTGTTTACATGTTTACACTGTGTACAGTTCATTTTTTGCATGACCAGTTAGTGGTAATTCTGCTGCATCCACAGGGAAAAAGGAATCTCAGGGCTGTATGTGATGTTATGTGTGTCTTCTGACAGTAAACCTGAAATCTGACATTTCGGGCCTGAGCCCTTCTTCAAGAAACAAGCATTGCTTACTTTTGATTTCTTATGAAAGTTTAAAGACTGGCTGAGCTCCTCCAGCATTTCAAGGAGGGTTTTTTTTTTAACCATCTGTGGGATCCTAGAAGAACTCATCTGAGTCTATTGGTTTGACTATTATCACCCCCCTCCCCCCACCCCCCCACTCCCGCACCCCCCAACAACCGACCACCCAGCAACCAAGCTCAATGCTGTAAAGTGGGAGTGTGCTGTAAGACACCAGATTATTGGATAGACACTGAAATTTGGTGTGGAAGCTGAAGCCAGCTGTTTGGCTCCAGTTCAGCAAATGACAAGGGAGTGACAAAAGGCTTGGATTTGAAGGTTGCAAGATGCACAACTCATTGCTACATTCCAGCACTGACTCAAGGGTGTAATCACAGCATAATATGCTCACATAGCTATTTGATCGACTAATTAGTGACTACTTGTGGTAAATGTTGGGTGACAGACGATTTCAACAGTTCAGATTCGATAATTGGGTGGTGTGATGTTTTTCTGATGAATTGGGGCATGTGTAAATTACAGCAGGATTTCTTAAATTCAGAAGTCAGGATGAAAAATGCCCTCATCCCCTCCCCCCCCATCCTCTGAGTTTGTGTTTTATGATTGAGTTGTAATGTTAGTTGAAGTTTGGACTGTGGTTTTAGGGACAGGCATGTGGAAATGTTCTCATCAAGGGGCTGGTTAATGGTACAAAGTAGATCTGCAGAATGGCAGCAGTTTTGTAAACTCTTGAGGCGACTTTAATAAGGATGGGAAGTCTACAAGATTCTGAGGGGGGAGCGGGAGGAGCAAGCACCAGGGGACATCTTTCTACGGTGAAGGGAGGGGAGTTTAGGGGAGACGTCAGGGGTAGGTTTTTTTTTACAGAGAGTTGGGGGGGCCTGGAATGCCTTGGGGTGGGGGCGGAGGCTGCAACATTAGGGGCGTTTAAGAGACTCAGGGACATGGATGGAAGCAAAATAGAGGGTTACAGGGTAGGAAGGGTTTAGTCATTTGTTTTGTTGGGAGGAAGATGTAGGTACAAATACCTTGAGGGCCGAAGAGCCTGCACTGTATCCTATGCTCTCTAAAAATTATATGGAAAAAATATGACTTTGGTGTATCCTCAGTACCATAATGCCCATGTTTTCTTCTCTGATAGTCTTTTGAGATTGAGGGGGACCTGCTTCCATGCTGGCTTTGTGACCTCTGAGGTGGTTCGTAAGGCCAGTGGAGAAACTGTAGTTGGGGCTAGATGTTCCTGATGGGGTAGGCTGGAGAGTGGTTGATGAGGTGAGACACTGTGAGGGGCGCTGGACAATGTGGCGATTCTTTGGCTGTCTAACGGTAAAGATAAAGAATTTCATGCATTTTACATTCTAAATGTAGTATTATGCGTCAGTAATGGAACCTTTCCCTCAGCACATGGCTCTGTGTACGTCTGATGGGAGAGATTTAAGAGGAACCTGAGGGGAAATGCAGAGGATACTTTAGCGGGGGTGGGGGGCATGGTTAGCGCAACGCTGTTGCAGTGCCAGTGATCAAGACGGAATTTGAATCCTGTGCTCTCTGTAAGGGGCTTGTACGCTCTCCCCACGTCTGCATGGGCTTTCCCCAGGGGCTCCGGTTTCTGACCACCCTCCAAAACGTACCATGGGTTGTAGCTCAATTGGGTATGATTTGGGCTCATGGACCGAAAGGGCCTGTTACCGTGCTATATGTCTACTCTTAAAAAGATCAATATATGGACATGAGGTTCTCAATGCAACTCCAAATGCTGTTTGTCTGTTAGAGTCATGAAGTCATACAAGACTGACAGGCCCTTTATCCCAACTCATCCATGTTCTCATTTGATTGCATTTGGTACAGTTCCTTAGAAACCCTTCCTATCCATATCTGTCCAAATGTCTTTTCAACACTGTAATTGTACTAATTGTATCTGGTTCTATAACTTCCTCTTTTTCCAAATATAGACTACATTTAAATTAAATTTAGACATACAGCATGGTTATAGGCTCTTCCAACTCATGAGTCTGTGCTGCCCAGTTATACCCCAATTAATCTACAACCCCTGTACGTTTTGAAGGGTGGGAGGAAACCAGATGCTCACAGAGACAGGCAGAGCCTACAAACTCCTTACAGACAGTGCTGGATTCGAACCCGGGCCACTGGCCCTGTAACAGCATTGCGCTAACCGTGCTGCCCAACTACTCTCTGGATGAAAGAAGTTGCCCCTCAGGCCCCTCTTAAATCTCTCCCATATCACCTTAAACCTATACCTTTTAATTCTGGAAGCATTTATCCTCGAAAAAAACACTGTGAACATTTGCTTTGCCCATGGTTTTTAAAACCTTGCCTGGTCATGGGCCATACATTTCCAAGAGTCAGTGGAGATGTTGCCTTGCTTCAGAGAATCTCTGAGCCCATCCTTGAGTTTTTTTCTTTATCCATCTGCGTGACGTTAGAAAGAATTTCTTCACACATTGCAGAGTTGTTAAGGCAAGGAATGTGGCCAATTAGTCCCTTCATACAGAGAGTTTGCAGAAAGATATAGAGAGGTTAATTGAGTGGGCAAGAGACTGGTAAATGTGAAAAGTGGAAGATCAGAGTATTTTTTTAAACGGCAAGTGATTGCAGCTGGCTGCCATGCAGAAGAAGGACTTGGGAGGGCTTGTGCATGAATCACAAAAGGTTGGCTTGCAGGTGCAGGTTGCTATCAGAGATGCAAGTGGAATGCTGGCCTTCATCTCTGGAGGGATTGAATTTAGGAGCAGGAGGATCTGCTACAACCATACACGGTCCTGGTGAGGCCGTATTTGGAGAACCGTGTGCAGTTCTGGTCTCCTTACTTGAGGAAGGATGGACTGGCTCTGGAGGTGGTGCAGAGGAGGGTCACCAGGTTGATTCCAGAGATGAAGGGTTTGGTCTATGAGGAGAGATTGAGAGAATGAGAGGGGATCTTATAGAAATGTATAAAATTATGAAAGGCATAGATAGATAGATGTAGGCAAATTATTTCCATTGGTGGGGGAGACATAGCCTAAAGATTCAGGGGAGTAGATTTAGGACGGAGATGAGGAGGAACTGCTTTTCCAAGAGGGTGGTGAATCTGTGGAATTCACTGCCACCCTCAGTAAATATATTGAAGACAAGGTTGGATAGATTTTTACATAGTAGGGGATTGAGTGATATGGGGAAAAGGTAGGTTGGTGGAGATGAGCCCATCATCAGATCAACCACGGTCTCATAGAATGGTGGAGCAGGACTCAACGGGCCGAACGGCTGACTCTTGCTCCCATTTCTTGTGTTCATCCTCTTCAAGCAATCCACTTTGTTCCGTCCTTGTAACCTGACAATTTATCTCTTCCCTCAAAGTTGGAGTGTCCTTATAGTGCTTTGCGGCCACAGATCATTGCAAGTTTCAAAGCTGAGATTGTCAAATTTACGTCAGGCAAGAATGCGAAGTCCAGAAGTCGAGTAAATGTACTTCATGTCCAGGCCAGCAAAGCTGAGGGACAAATGACTCTTCCCTGGTCCAATATTTCTTTAGCTGTGAACAAAGTCTGTGTGTTTGTTTAATCCATATATTCCTACACACTGTAGATATTGAATTAAGGTTAAAATATCTAAGCTATCTTTTTCTTGCCATTTTTCTTTCGCTGTTTTGACTCCCACTGTCCAATTATAAGCTGATAGTTTTTCAGTTATCACGCTGTGGAGCTTCGATTTTCTTAGAAATAGGATTTTCATCAATAAATTCTGTTGGAAATTCATGAATAACTCGGGATTCCCGTGAAAGGTTATGGCCTGAAAGGTTGACATTGCCCTCCATGGATGCTGTGCATTGCTGCAGGGAAAATCTGTTCAGACAATGGCACGGCGGGTGGTGCGAAATAAAAATTTACAAAAAAAATATCAGAAGTGAGCAGTTATATATAACCATATAACCATTTATGGAGCGGAAACAGGCCATGTTGGCCTTTCGAGTCTGCACCGGTTCACTGATTTTGTGTGCCCTCTTCAGGCATTGGTGATTTGAAGTGTAGTGTGTCTTTGAGAATTTTAACATCTATCCATAGGTACTCTGTACTTTGGATGTGAAATCTCATATTAAAATATTCAAAAACATTGGCTGTGTGGGAGAAGCCAGTGAGTGGCCGTGGACAATAGCTTCACAGACTGGAGGCCTGTGACTAGTGGTGTGCTGCAGGGATCGGTGCTGGGACCATGGTAAATGTGACCACGTGGAGGCTCTGGGCCAACGCTGAGGGTTGCCCATTATGGATCCAAAGAGCCTGAGGATGCTTTTCCCAGAGGTTGAATATGAACGGGATTGATAGAATGGTAGAACTCCAGCACAGAAGTAGGGCCTTTCACTCATCTGGTCGGTGCTGAACTATGTTTCTGCCCCGCTCCATTGACCTTAACCTGTAATGTAGCCCTCCTTATCCCTCCCGGCCATGTACTTATCCAGATACAGTAAAATTTCATTAGAACGCGGTAGTTGGGGTCCAAGATTTCATACTGCATTCCAGCCAAGTCGTGGAACAGATGCATATGTGTCAGAGTGCCCATGGATAATCAAAACCAAGTATTACCAGGTTTTGAAGGATCTGCTCTCTATAGCTAACAATTTCAATGAAAGAAAGCAAGCGCATTCTTTTAACTTGGCATTCTGAATTTTAATCAACTTATTTTACAGGAAAATGGAGTTTTTCCAAATATTTTCCTTCAAAATGACCACTTAAAAGGACCTACCATTACAGATCAACGCGATATATAACGTGAACGCTGATCATACTTGCAGTTAAATTTTCACAAGTTTGAGCCAAACAAAAGAACATAATGAATGCGGAACTATTTGATCAAACGCGGTGTTAAATAGGTGAGAAGTAAATCGACTCGTGATAATGGAGGTAATTTATGCAGATTAACACCTTCAAAGAAAACTAAATTCAAGCTGTAAATATACAAAATGGCAGTCAAACACTCCTATTAAAAATAAGTAAACTACTTAATTTATAATTTCAATTGGTTCTTGATTTTGAGGGCAAAACGCATATCAATAATCTGCCAAATCCATCCATCCATCCATCCATCTATCTTTCAAAATTTTCAAAGTTTGGGGTCCACAGATACGTGATTTTGCAGATTAATGAATCGCATTCTAATGAGGTTTCAGCGCATTGCAATCTGACCCACATCCACCCTCTCTACACTTTCGCCATTCTCTGAGAGAAGTTTCCCCAAAATGTTAAATTTATTTAAATCTTAGATGTATAGCATGGCAATGGACCCTTGGCCCATGAGCCCGTGCCGCCCCATTACCTCCAATTGACGTAAAGCCCCCAGTAAATTTTGAACGGTGGGAGGAAGGGAGAACACCAGGAGGAAACCTACACAGATATGGGGAGAACGCACAAACTCTTTGTAGACAGCACGGGATTCGAACGCTGACCTCGTTCCCCTTGTGATAGTATAGATTCTATCACCAATGTGTATATGTACAGATGGTAGTGTAGGATGACTGTGATTGGCTGAGAGCATAGCCAAACCTACTGGAAGGTCTTAAAGGATTGCTCTTAGCCAGACCAGATCATCTGGACTGGTCGATCTACTTGTGATACGGTCCAGTCTTTTAGTTAATAAAAGCCTTGGTTTGGATCAACAAGTATTTGGTTCTTTCGACGCGCTCCACCTACTGGCAGGTCTTAAAGGATTGCTCCTAGCCAGACCAGGTCATTCTGGACTGGTCGACCTAGTTGTGATATGCTCCAGTCTTTTAGTTAATAAAAGCCTTGGTTTGGATCAACAAGTCTTAGGTTCTTTTGACGCGCTCCACCTACTGGCAGGTCTTAAAGGATTGCTCCAATCCAGACCAGGTAATTCTGGACTGGTCGACCTTCTTGTGATACGCTCCAGTCTTTTAGTTAATAAAAGTCTTGGTTTGGACCAACAAGTCTTTGTTTCTTTCGACGCGCTCTAAACCCCTTAAACACTTCACCTTTCACTCTCAATACATGTCCCCGAGTTTTTGTCTCACCCACCCTCAGTGGAAAAAGCCTGCTTGGATTTGCCCTCTTAACTTTGTAAATCTCCCCTTATTTTCCGACACCCCCCTGAAAACTCACCTCCTGAAGCCCCAGCACTCTTTCAACCTTATTGATATTTTCCACCAGGTAGGTAGTGAAAACACAGACATGCCGGAGGAACTCAGCTGGTCTCACAACATCCATATGAGGTAAAGATATATTACCGACGTTTCAGCTCTCTGCCCTTCCTCAAAGGATGAGTTAAGAAAGAGAGATAGGCATCTGTACAGAAGGGAAAGGGAAAGAGAAGAATGGGAGGATTTCAGACCATGAGACAAAAGGTGTTATTGGATGTGATAAGAGAACAGGAGAGAGGAAAAGTGAGAATTAATTTTGGCTCTGTGAAAGAAGACCGGGGGGAAAAGGGAAGAGAGAGAGAGGACGGGAGACCTGAGGAAAGAAGGGTGGGGGTGGGGGTTCTAACGGAAACCGGGGAAGTCGATGTTAATGCTATCCGGTTGCAGGATGCCCAGACAGAATAAGAGATGTTGTTCCTCCAATTTGCGGGTGGTCTGACAGTGCATGAGACCCTGGACAGACATGTCAGCAAGGGAATTGGAGGGGAATTGAAATGGGTGGCTGCTGGGAGATTCATGCTATTGTGGCGGACAGAGCTGAGGTGCTCCACGAAGCGATCTCCCGGTCTCTGGCGTAGAAGAGATCGCAGCAGGAGCACAGGATGCAGTAGATGGCCCCGGCAGATGCGCAAGCGAAGAGTTGCTTCACTTGGAAGGACTGTTTGGGGCAGCAGATATTAGTGAGGGAGCATCTCCCCTGCTCAGGGAGGAGACGATTGATGGGGAGGGAGGAATGGGTGAGGGAGTCACAGAGGGAATGGTTCCTGCAGAAGGTAGAGAGGGGAACATGTGCCTGGTGATAGGTGACCAGAACTGCACACAATACTCCAAATTTTGCCTCACGAAAGTTTTATACAACTGCCACATAACATTGCAACTTCTGCATTCAATACTTTAATGAAGGCCAAGATGCCAAATCTTGTTATGATTCTATCTACCTCTGATGGCACTTTCATGCAATTAGCATCTGTATTCCCAGACCTCTACCGCAGTCCTCATTGCCCAGCCTTTTAACACATAAGATCTACCCCTAGTTTGAGCTGCCAAGTGGAACACATCATACCTGTCCACGTTAAGCTCCATCTGCCATTTTGCAGCTTTCCCCCCCCCCCACCACAGCTGCTCCAGATCCTGCTACAAGCTATGAGAACGTTCCTCGCTGTCTGCTATGTCCTCAATCTCAAAGCTATTGGGAAATCTGCTAATCCAATTTAGCACATTATGCTGACTGTTGATGCCTTGGCGAAACAACAATGGTCCTAGCACCGATCCCTGAAGCCCACCATTAGTCACAGACCTCCAGTCGGAGAGGCAATCATCTGCTATCACTCTCTGGCTTCTCCTCCAAAGCCATTGTCTAATCCAGTTTACTTCTTCAACCTGAATACCTAACTTACCAACCTCTTGTGCGGGATCTTGTCAAAGGCCTGAATAAAATCCATCAACTTCATCAACTTTCCTGGTAACCGCCACAAAAAATACCAGAAGATTGGTTAAACACGCCTTACCAAGCGCACAGCCATGTTGACTATCCCGAATCAGTCCCTGACTATTCAAGTACGTCTCTTAAAATACCTTCCAATAACTTACCCACTTACTGGAAAGGGCCCCAGCTATGGGCAAATAGCACATGTCAGTCTGGCAACAGGGGCTGGCAGCTGCGACAGAGCGCAGAAAAGAGTTTCCCTAGCAGCAAACTTGGTGGACGAAGGATCTGTAAGGACGACGGCCAGTGAGAACGGTCCTGGAGCAGACCACTGCGGGGCAATCCCGCGTCCCTCTGGCTGACATGCCTTGCACTCCGCCAGGCCCAGTGGCGTGGGACACAGAGGGAGGCTTTGGTCCTTGCCCCGGCACACGGTGCCCACAGCTGAAAAGCTACAAGGCACTGTGTTCATCTTCGCTTGCGAAGGGATGGGCCATGGATGGACTGACATCAGACTCATCGGGTTATACTTTCCCAGATTATTCTCAGAACCTTTCTTGAACAACGATAAACATTATCTTCTCTCTAATCCTCACCTGTGACCAAAGACATTTTAAATACCTCCGTTAGAGCCCCTGCACTTTCTGCGCAAGCCTTCCTCAAGTTCAGATTGAATATCTTGTCAGGCCCTTGCGATTTAACCTCCCTTACAAGAAAGCAAACTCCTCCTCCTCCTCTGTAATCTGGATAGGGCTCACAACCTCACTGCTGTTTAGCCTCCCTTCTGTAGACTGAGTGCCCATCTTCTGAGCAAATAATCTTTGTAACGTCCCCCCCATCTCATTTGGAACCATGCACAGATGACCACTCTGATCTTCAAGAGGACAAATTTTGTGCCTTGATAACTTTTTGCTTTTAATATATCTGTAGAAGCCCTTGCGATTTTTCTTTACCTTGTCTGCCAGAGGAACCTCGTATCTTCTTTTTAACTCCTCTCGATTACTGTAAGGAAGACAGAGTTACCGAAAAGCATCCCTCACAGAAGTGAGACCCCGGCGAGGAACGAACTCTGGTTTACAAGACCACTGAGTTCACGGAGCCTCGTTGCTGGCTCCCTAAATGTGCTGGGCAGCTCCTCCCACTCTTTAACCGGAGCCGCAATCTGTCTCAAAAGTCAAGGTTCCTGATTAAGTTTCAGAGGTGAAATTTTGAGAGTATAGAGTTTGTAGGCCGAAGCGGAGTCCACAATTGGGGAGAAAGGTACAATGACTAATAAATCCAGCTGGGAGATTGACCCCCATCTGATCTGCATGACTTTCCTGGCCATTAAGTACAGTTGCTGCTCTTAGTTTTATAACTCTTTCCGGAGGGTTCTTAAAATTCAGAACTATGCTTCAAGTAGACAAATCTAAGGGTAATATGAATAAACTTGTGGGTGAAATTAATAGCTGATTTGATGGAAGGTTCTTCACAAGATATTAATGCCAGCTCACACCTGTTAGATAAATTAATTTTTTTTCTGTGGTGTAAGTTTACAATCTTAATGTTAACTGATAGTTTTGTACTCTGTGGGATATCTTAAAGTCCGTCTCTGACCAGATGATTTTAACAGACAATTATAAGCAATTGCATGAACTTAGTTTGGCCTCCCGTTGGCCGGGGTGGGGGGGTTGGGCCAGGCAATGTGGCTGCCAGCAGCCTGCTCCACTGGATGCTTCCAGCGACCTCTGCGCGTACTCTTCGGAGCCAGAAAGGAGAATGTATCCAGCGCCCCTCATTGTTTGTCCGTCACCCTCATGGTCACTGACACCTTTGGTCCAAAGTCGAGTAGGCCTTGATTTTTAAAACTTTAATTATCGTTGATAAGAGATGATGGTTACACAGTGATTCTTTTGAGAGCTAGGGGAAGTTTACTGTGGTTGCTCAAAAGAGAAACTTCCCATGAACTGGAAAACACAATCTTTTGTTTAAACAAAACACCAGGGAGATAAAGAGGACTTGAACTGCATTATTTTAAAAAAAATTGAGACGAACAGCTCAGAAACAGGCCCTTTTGGCCCATGAGCCCGTGCCGTCCAATTGACCAACAACCCCGGTACGTTTTGATGGGTGGGAGGAAACCGGAGCCCCTGGAGGAAACCCCGTGGGAAGAACGTCCAAGCTCCTTACGGACGGTACTGGGATATGAACCCTGGTCGCTGGCGCTGCGCCAACTGTGCCACGTTATTAATGGTCATGCGCTGCCCTTTAATAAAATTCAGCAGCGAGTTCTCAGAAAATGATTGGGTAAATACATGAAGGAATATCGTGATGTAGAAGGGCATGGAAGAAATAGGCTGACTAAGCATGATAGGCCAAATGCTTCTGTGCTTTTGACATTAGATGATTCCTCATGATTCACCCAACGCACAAAACAAGGTGCACAAACAATTTGTCTGAGTCACTCAGCAAATGCAACAGGCCAGTGTCATGACTTGGAGACGGCATGTTAATATTTGCTGAACAGTCACCTTCGATGTTCCTCCTTCCAAATGCATTTAAATATCAATCTGGGGGGTGGAGGTGGGGAGGAAGGTAGGAGGCAGTGGAGTGAGATTAAGAATAATGTTTGTAAAGAGCTGGTTTTATTGTACCTGTGACAATGACTTTTCATTGGCCACTTGAACACAGAAATTCTTTCGGCTCTGAATAGAGTGAGGATGGAAATCGAGAGATTCTCCACGATTCTGAGCTTAGGTAGTGAGTTTGAGGATCAAAATACTGCTTACAAGATTGACTTTTTTCCCCCAAATATGGCTTCAAAATATCCCCCGGGTCTTATATGCAAAGTTGAAATCTGGGTGATAATGGTGAGTAATGTTGACAGTGACCATCATCGCTGTGAGGCTCCTAGCATTGCTGCTATCTCTTGTTGGGGGCTTGTGGGGGGGGCAGTATGATTAGTGTGGGGACTGGTGGCGGGCTGTCCGGAGACTCTCCTGGCAGCCCACTGTTGGTTCCCACAATGGTCCTGCTACCCGGCTCCCCCCCACCACCAGTCCACATACTGAATCCACCACCCCGCTCTCCCTGATGGCCCAATACCAGTCCCCACACTGATCCCACTGCCCTGCTCCCCCTAACAGCCCGCCACCAGTCCACATACTGATTCCATCACCACGCTCCCCCAGACAGCCCACTACTAGCCCCCACACTGATCCCACTACCCCCTCCCCCCTGACAGCGCACCACTAGCCCCCACACTGATCCCACTGCCCCCTCCCCCCTGACAGCCCACCACCAGTCCCCACACTGATGGGCTTCATTAATCAGGGGATTGAGTTCAGGAGTCGTGAGGTCATGTTGCAGCTCTGATGGAATTGTATAGTAGACTGGAAGTCCAGAAATCCAGACTACCCGAGAATCTGGACATTTTGAGAACTCCCAAACTTTTTAAATTTAGTGGACTTCTGCATGCAGGCGTAAGTGCCACAGATGCTTAGTGGGCAACAAGCGACAACTTTATTTTTCTTTAAAACTTCTCGTTTTGATCAATGAAGCACGCTGCATTTGCTAATGAATGAACTGTCGAAATTTACCTGTTCATCTTTTCTTTATCCCTCCCTATATTTGAATTTTAGAAGAACTGCCTGGAAAATCTGTCAATCTGGACCCACTCAATCCCCAATCAGTCCGAATTTTCAGACTTCAACTGTACTCTGAATGTTTTTGTGAAGATAAAGAATGTCTATTTCCACTATCCAGTCTGTTAGTAAAGGGCATTGATTTTAATACTTACCAAAGAAGTCTAATAGTGTGATTTGGTCTGATTTTAATTTCAGATAAGACTTACGTCGAAAATGGAGACTCCAACTACTCCATGGCACCCGGACCGGCATTCAAGGAGGTTTGGCAGGTCAACCTTCGTCCCCGAGGCTTGGGCCAGTCAAGGAACATGAGTGGCATTTACCGGCTGTGCCTGACAGAGAAGACAATCAACCTGGTGAAGCTGAACTCCGACGCCGCGGCAGTGGTTCTGCAATTGATGAACATCCGGCGCTGTGGCCACTCGGACAACTTTTTCTTCGTGGAAGTGGGGCGATCGGCTGTCACAGGACCCGGAGAGTTCTGGATGCAGGTGGATGACTCTGTGGTTGCCCAGAACATGCATGAGACCATCCTGGAAGCCATGAAGGCCATGAGTGAGGAGTTCCGGCTGAGGAGCAAGAGCCAATCGTCCAGCTCCAACCCCATCTCTGCGCCACCTAGGCGCTACCACCTGGCCAATTTGCCACCCAGCCAGGTGGGCTTCTCCACGAGGAGGGGAGATGCTACTTCGCCTGCCCAGCGCTGCAACTCGGCCAGGGCACGAACCTCGAGTGATGGCAGCAGTGTCTCCTCCCCCTCCTCTCGCCCTGCTTCGGCCGATGAATTCCCAGCCAGCACCTCCCCTGGCGCTGGCCTGACCCCCTCGCAACAGGGACCCATCAAGGCCCACCCACTGCTGGGCCAGACAAGGTCGACGCCCGACCCTTCTTCCCGACGCTCGCCCTGCACTGTGGGCCTGGCTCCCAGCCTGACCGCTGACCGCGGCTTCTCCTCCCCCTCAGCCTCCTCCTCCCCCCCATCCTCGTCTGATGGCGAGGGGGAGTTGGGCTCCAGCCCTGCCTACTTCCCCCTGGAGGGCCATCCCCGGGATTACGTTGCCTTGTGCGGCCCAGCCCAACCCCAGCAGCGGCAGCTCCTAAGGCGGGCTTGCATTCAGGGAGAGGAGGAGCCGGGGGAGTGTGGCCTGAGCAAGCAAGCCTGGCCAGGCAAGGGGAGCTGGCCGACCTCGAAGACTCCCGAGCCAGCCGAGAGAGGGTACAAAGACGTTACAGACAATGGGTACATGGCCATGTTGCCCGGGGTGGTACCTGGGCACAGCCAGGGAGGTGACTACGTGACGATGACCCCAAAGGGGGCCTCAGTGCCCCTGCAGATATTGGGTCCCTGGCCAGCAGACCACCATGCAGGAGGTTACATGCTCATGTCACCCAGTGGGAGCTGCTCCCCTGAAGGCTGGGCCCGGACACTCACTTGCAAGCTGGGGATAGGCGATGGAGTCAGCGACTATATGAACATGTCACCCAGCAGTCGGTCAGCTTCCAGTACGCCCCCGGGGAGCCCCCTCACCCCTGTGCCGCCCTGTGGTGAGGAAGGTGAACAGGCAGACAACTCCTACCTTGGCTACCGCTCGCTTCCCCGCTGCTACAGGCAGACAGCCACCGTTAGCTCCTCTGGCCAGCTCTCCCTCTCCTCGTCCTCCTCCATCGGTGGCAGCTGCGACAGCCTGGGAGAGGTAGAGGGTCGATGCCCCACCTCGGCATCAGCTGCTGGCCAGCAGCCCCCGAGACTGGGTAGGAAATGTGGGGGGCGCCAGACTGGTCTCTCCATCGATGTAGCCAAGGCCAACACTCTTCCCCGCCGGCGAGAATGCCCCCCAGAGTCTCAGAGCCTTGGAGAGTATGTCAGCATTGAAATCCGTGCTGAGGCCCACCTGCCCCACACCTTGCCCAGGCTGGGTCCTCAAGCTGATGTGTTCCATCGCCTTCCAGCGCCAGCCTCCCAATATGTTAATTTGGATCTCGGCCAGGTACCTCCGGGGGAGCATGCAGCTGGACCTTCCCCTCAAGGGGCCCTAAAACCCACTGGCTTTTCGGATCTGAGCCCTGACCCCCACCGAAGAGCCAGGGTGATCTGCGCTGATGCCCAGAGGAGACGCCGCCACTGCTCTGAGACCTTTCTGCCCGTCTCTGCTGCACCGCCTCCCCCTGTGCCCTGCGCCGACCCAGTGAGATGCTGTGACTCTGCATCCTTTGAGAATGTCTGGCCACCCGCAGACGCCAGTGTTGGGAGTGGCTCGGAGGAGCCTTATGCAATAATGTCACGTCACATGTCGATTGGCTTCGAGAATGGTCTGAACTACATCGACTTGGATCTGGGTACAGACAGGAGCAAGACAGAACTCTCACCCTTGCAGAGGCTTTATACGCAAGCAAACAGCAGTCCGATGTTGAATGCTTACGCCAGCATTGACTTTCACAAGTCCGAGGAATTAAGAAGCCATAAAAATAACAATGAGGGTGAGTGTTTTTCAAGCAATTCCTTTCATTCATTGGTCAGAATTGATTATTATTGTTAATTTTGTCTTTTGCAAATCTCACATTTGAAAGTGAAATTTGCATGTCAGTTGAATTAGGCAGTGGAGGCAGGCTGACAGACTTTCCGGACAGCAGAGTGTTATTCCAATGGACTTTGCAACACATTTTAAATCAACTTTTTCAAGCTGTTCTATGGTAGTTTAATGAGGAGTTAGTAAGGTGAGGCACAGAGCAGAACCCAGTGAGATTCAGCAGAGTGAAGAACTCGGTACCTGCAATGTTGTGGGGAAGGGGGAACACTGGGCCTCACTGTGTTGTGGACAGGGGAGGGGGACACTGGGCCTCACTGTTTTGTGGACAGGGGAGGGGGACACTAGGCCTCACTGTGTTGTGGACAGGGGATATGGACACTGTGATGTGGGGAGGGGAGGGAAACATTGGGCCTCACTGTTTTTGTGGGGAGGTGGGAGGGGGGAACACTGAGCCTCACTGTGTTGTGGGGAGGGGAGGGGAACACTGGGCCTAACTGTGTTGTGGACAGGGGAGGGGGACACTGTGTTGTGTGGACGGGGAGGGGAACACTGGGCCTCACTGTGTTGTGGGGAGAGGAGGGGAACACTGGGCCTCACTGTGTTGTGTACAGGAGAGGGTGGGGGGGGACATTGGGTCTCACTGTCTTGTTGGAAAGCTGGGTACACTGGTTCCTTCTCTGTGGGAGGGACGGTGGGTCCGCTGGATCCTTCTCTGTTCGAGGGACAGTGGGTACACTGGTTCTTTCTCTGTTGGAGGGGCGGTGGGTCCGCTGGCCCACAGTTGAGGGCGGTGCAGGCATCAGCACCCAGTGAGTCAGACTGGAACCCACCCTAATTTCTGAACCTTGATGAAGGGCTCATGCCCAAAACATTGGCTCTGCATCTTTATCTTTGCAGTACATTATTGAACCTGCTGAGTTTCTCCAGCAATTGTGTTTTCACTTCAGTCACAGTGACTGCAGACTTTTGTGTTTTACTCATAATTTCTGAACAGTCCATATAGTAGATTGGTGAGGTTTTACCGTTGAAATAAAGAGGATGTGATGCCGCCCTTCACCAGTGATGCTGATGCAGCATCTCAAGGTGGGAGCAATAAAAGGAGGCATTGAATCACCTTTTTGCACATTATGATCCAAACTGTGAGGACTTATTTCATTTCTCCACTCTTCCTATAATCCTTCAGAAAACTGTCTTCAGGCCCTCCTCGGAGAAATGATCAAAGCTCCTCACTTTTGGATTTCTCTCTTGAATGTCTCTTCACAAATTCCCTCAATCCTGGACCTATTTCTAATAACCAGACCACGATCAGTGAGGATGGTTAAGAACTTCTCCACAATCTCCATCAGTGTCGGAGGACCATGGGGCTGAGTTTCTAGCCCCCTGCTCCACTCTCATTATACCTATCACCGTGCAGCTAGGTACGACAGTAACACCTTCTAAAATTTGTTCGTGGTGGGTTGTATAAAAAAGGGCTACGAGTCAGTGTATAAGAGGGCAATTGAAAACCTGGCTGAATAGTGCTCCAACAACAGTCTCGCACTCAATGTCACCAAAACCAAGGAGCTGATTGTTGACTTCAGGAAGGGAAAGGCAGAGGTGGACGATCCAGTGATCACTGGGGGATCAGAGGTGGAGAGGGTGAGAAAATTGAAGTTCTTGGGAGTCACTATCTCGGAGGATATTTCATGGACCCAACACACCAATGGCATCGTGGAGAAAGCACATCAGCACCTTAACTTCCTCAGGAGTTTGCCGAGGTTTGGTACGACACCAGAAACCCTGTCAAATTTCTGCAGATGTGTGGTGGAAAGTGTGCTGACCAACTGCACCACAACCTGGTATGGGGATACCAATATCCCAGCGAATAAATCCCTAAAAAATATTGTGGACACGGCCCAGGACCTCACAGGCCAAATCCTCCCCACTGTCGAGGACATCAACAGGGAACGCTGCTGTCGGAGAGCAGCAGCAGTGATCATCAAGGATCCACACCATCCAGCGCACGCTCTGTTCTCGCTGCTGCCATCAGGAAAGAGGTCTTGGGGACCACAAGACTCGCAACCATCAGGTTCAGGAACAGCTGCTCCCCCTCCACCATCTACTCCTCAATGACAAACTCAATCAGGGACTCATTTACGGACTCTGACTTTGCATTTTATTGATTTTTTTTCCTCTCTGTATTCATTGCACAGTCAATTTTTTACATTTCATGATTTGTTTGCCTGTACACATTGAGTACAGTTTATCTGTACTTATATCAATAAGTGGTAATTCTGCCTCACTCACAAGGAATAAGTATCTCAGAGTCGTATGTTATGCAATGTATGTAGTCTGATAATAAATCTGAAATCTAAAATGTCAGCCTTCCAGTGGTCTTGACATATTTCCCTATGACGCAGTTACACAGGTCAGCCATGAGGGGTGACATGTTCCATTGTTCTTGGAGGAGCTTCTGCTGTTTGTGGCTGAGAGCTAATTGATCCCAGTGGATGATTGGAGATGGTGGGAGATGATCCTGGTTAAGTTGAAGTAATTGTCACTTCAGAGAAAACATCACGTTTGCCTGTAGTCAAATAAAGAAATGTAATTTCTTTCAAAAACAAAGCTTTTTTTACATTTGGAACAGAGAAGGCTTCCTGCCCCAGTGTTAACCCAACATCTTTTTTTTCTCATTTCCGTTGTCTTGCTACATCCTGCAATGTATTTGGAGTGAGAGCTCAGGTGGGATTTATCTTTCCAATGACTGGAAGCTGGGGGATGGGCTTGACTCCACCGTGAGTTACCATCCTGATAGGGAATAGGCAATGAGGAAGTGTACAAGAGGCAGAGAGATCAGTAACCACTTTGCATTCACCGATAGCAAAAACCAAGAAGGTGGTTGTGGACCTCAGGAGAGCTCTGACCTTGACCTGCACCATTACGAGCATCAGCCTCCACTCCATTGAGGACAACTACAAGAGAGCAACCTTTATCATGAAGGACCTTCACCACCCAGGACCCGAGCCTGAAGACGCAGGGACAGCTTCCTCCTCTCCGCCATCAGATATCTGAATGGATAATGAACCGCTGTCACTACCTCACCCTCTAACTTTCGCACAAATTTATTTATTTTATAGCAATATTTGCCCTGTGATGCTGCCACAAATCAATTTTTTTGACATTTTTATGACAATAAATTCTGATTCTGAATATTACATTCTGTTTTTAAGCAGCAGTGATAATGCTGTAAATTAAGAAAACAGTCACGTCTCCAACAGCAATAGGGAAACCTGCTGGAGAAAATCCTCCACCAGGTCTTCTCCAGCACGAACGTGCATTGCACTCGATCCCAGCATCTGCAGACCGTCTTGTTTAACTCCAAGACTGCTACAGTATTGCTTTGACGTGGTTGCATGACAGCGTTTACATCCTTCGATTGTAGAGACGGAACTTGCCTGAGTATGTTGTGCTTTTATGATCTTGGGCTTGGCTCTACCTTTGCGCAGAAACAAATTTCGAAGTTCAGATTCCTTTCCCCTCCTGAAGTCCACAGTCAGCTCCTTGGATTTGGTGACTGAGCACGAGGTGGTTGTTGGTGCACCAAGTTTTCAGTCTCCCTCCAGTGTGTTGAATCTTCTCTTCATTTTATATAACCCACTACCGTGGTATCGACAGCTGTTTAAGTAACCTTTTGTCGTGGGGCTTATCTATTGCTGCTGGGTTTTGGTGTCCTCTGGACTCATAACACATTAAATTTTTAGATGGTGTGGTTGTCGTTTGTACAAAGTGGGTAGAGCAGGGGGGCTAAGTACACAGCCCTGTGGCGCTCAGGGACTGATGGAGATTGTGAATAAAATGTTCTTATCAATCTTCACTGATTTGGATTTTGCTGATCAGGTTTGATAGTATTGAATACTGAACTATCATTGATAAATAGTATCTTGATGTATGTATCTTTGCTGCCACGTGTTCCAGGGCTTTGTGTCGAGCCAATGAGATGGCACCTGCCGTGGACATTTTGCTATGGTAAGCAAATTGAAATGGATCCATTTCGCCACTCAGGCAGGAGCTGATGTGCTTCAACACCAGCCTTTCGAAACACTTTTTCATTGTGGATGTTAATGCCACTGGTCAGTAGTCGTTAAGGCAGGTTTCCACACTTTTCTTGGGCAGCGGTACAATCGAGGCCTATTTGAAACAAGTGGGTACCATGCTCTGCCGGAGTGAGATGTTGAAGATGTTCAGTTTCAGGCTCCTCATTTAAGGAAGGACATGCTGACATTGGAGAGGGTTCAGAGGAGGTTCACAAGGATGATTCCAGGAATGAAACGGTTTGACTGCTCTTGGCCTGTGCTTGTTGGAATTTAGGAGAATATGGGGGGATCTCAATGAAACATTTTGAATGTTGAAAGACGTGGGGAGAGACATGCAGAAAGTTGTTTCCCATGGTGGGAGAGTCCAGGACAAGAGGACACAACTTCAGGATTAAAGGGCTTTTGCTTAGAATAGAAATTCGGACAAATTTTTTCAACAAGAGGCTGATAAATCTGTGGAATCTGTTGCCAGAGATGACTGTGGAGATCAATTCATTGGGTGTATTGAAAGCAGAGATTGAAAGGCCATCAAAGGTTATGGGGAGAAGGCCGGGCATTGGGGCCGAGTGGGGAAATGGATTGGCTCATGATTAAATGGCAGGGCAGACTCGATAAGTGTGTCTTATGGGTGTTCTGTTCTCGTCTCTGGTGACGGCTTTGAAACCACTTTCTCACTTGGCAAGATTGAGGCTGGCACTGTGGTCAACTGAAATCTTCCCATTTTTATTCCTGTGGCCTGACTGAAGACCAAGAAGTTACAGTAGAGGTACAGGGAAAGAGAAGATAGTGGGACTAACTGGACAGCTTTTCAACAGAACCTGTCAGTCTGTACGTTGTTCCTCATCAGCTGGGTTAAATATTCAGCTGACCAAAGTACAAGTAATCATGGCCTAATCTGGTTGATGGAGTCAGAATTATTTAAAAAAAAGTCTTATCTGTGTTTTGTGTGTGTTTGACTGCCCTGTGTTTTCCTACTATTTGTACTGGGGTTGAGTGTTTGGATCAATGATGACAATCCTGATAGGGTGATGTGTTCTTATTACTGCAGCCCTGCTGCTGAGTGTGTGCAGTGCCACAGTCCATTTTACTGGTGCAGCCAATGGTTCCTTCGGTCAAGTGTTTGTATCACCATCGGCCTCAAAGAGGGAATAATAAAAGCCACCCAGCGTCAGCGCCATCCATCTTCAGAGCCTTTGTAGTTTTTGAGGTGGAGGTTTGAAGTAAAAATCAAATCCATTGAATTACCTTTGTTACGAATCCAGTTACCATATATGCCAGTGTATTAGACGAACCCCTGAATTTCCACTTAAAATATAGGTTTTTGCTGATTAAGACTACTTACTTCCGCAACTTAGTTGCCAACCATCCCATTGTCCGGTAGAGTGACAATATTTTAAATACAAATCACCCAGTGAAGGTTCAGGTTTTTTTACATTTTAGAATTTACACCTGCAGCACCAGAACAGGCTATCTTGGCCCATGAACCTGTGCTACAACCCCTGGTACATTTCAAACGGTGGGAGGAAACCAGAGCCCCCAGGGAAAACCTACGCAGCCACGGGCAGAACGTACCAACTCTTTACAGTCAGCTTGGGATTCGAACCCTGGTCCCGATTGCTGGCGCTGTAAAGGCGTTGCGCTAACTGCTAGGCTAACCCTGCTGCCCATACACTAACCGTGCTTCCCCTACACTAACTGTGTCCCCCCTACACTAACTGTGCTGCCCCTACACTAACCGTGCTGCCCCTACACTAACTGTGTCCCCCCACACTAACCGTGCTGCCTCTACACTAACCATGCCCCCCAACACTAACTGCGCTGCCCCTACACTAACCATGCTTCCCCTACACTAACCATGCTTCCCCTACACTAGCCACACTTCCCCTACACTAACCCTGCTGCCTCTACACTAACCCTGCTGCCTCTACACTAACCGTGTCCCCTACACTAACCGTCCCCTCTACATTAACCTTGCTTCCTCTACACTAACTGTGCTGCCCCTACACTAACCATGTTTCCCCTATACTAACCATGCCCCCTCTACACTAACTGTGTTCCCCTACACTTACTATGTCCCCCTCCACACTAACCATGACCCCCCTACATTAACCATGCTTCTTCTACACTAACCTTGTCCCCCTATACTAACCGTGTTCCCCCTACACTAACCATTCTTCCTCTACACTAACCGTGCTTCCCCAACACTAACTGTGCCCTCCCTACACTAACCCTGCTGCCCCTACACTAAAAAGATTTAGCATATTTTGAAGTAAACCACCTTCGGCTCCTTCACCAGGCCGTTTAAAGGCTGTACAGAGCCGGCGGGCAGTTGAACTAGGCAGATGTATCCCACAGGAAAGTACTGAGCCTTTGCGGTTAAGGTTCAGATTTTATACTTGGCAATAGAAGATGACCCCTTGTTTTGGGGTGACATTTTGGGGTGACATGCCACCGTATATACTGGCATATACCATTTCCTCAACTAAACCTTGGCTGGGAGGAGGAAATCTACAAAGATCCATATGATATGTGAAGCAGCGAGATATTGGTAATCTCCATAAAGCATTAAGCCAGTAAATTGAGAAATTATTCTTGTCCATTTCCCGAGCATTATTAGAGACTATACTTATTGACTTTCATTCAAAACCAATAGTAGAAACTTTAGTGCCAAAGAGCCTATGCTTGGTAACTGAATTGATTGTTTCATCTCCAAAGCTGGGCGCTGTTGTTCGAGATGAACAGAATTTAAATTATTGAATAGTTAACCATTGGATTCCTGTCTATTGAAGTTTATCAAGTTTCTTTCATACATAAACCTGACCCATAATGTTACACAGGACAAATTTATTTGCTTCTCTGCCCCTGGGGTTTGTGGGATCTTTTACATCCACATGACAGATCATCTTCAGATTAAAGTCACATCCGAAAACCACCCCAGAGTAAATGGAACACTCCCTCAGTAATCCCACTGGAAGTTTTACACTCTTAAACCTAGGATGAATTTCTCTGGGGCAGATCGCCAAGCCATGGCACACTGGGTAGAATCAAGGCAGGTAGCAACCCCTGTTAGTGAAGGTGGGAATTAAAAAAAAAAGTCCAAAACATGTGAAAAGCCACAGCAAAAACTCCATGAACACTGGAAATCTTAAACAGAAATGGCAAATACTAGAAACACTCAACCATCTCCAAAGAGAAAAAAAAGAGGGCATTTCAAGTGAAGTGGTTACACGGTACAACCCAATGAAACAGCATTCACCAGTCCTCAGTATAAAACATGCAGATACACAACCAGACAGACAGACAAAGAATACATATGCAGGCAAGTATTCATGTATACAAATAAATAAATATTGTTTCATGAATATGAGAGTCTCGGCTGGTCAGTATGAGCGGTTCCTTCAGTCGTTCAGTGTTCTCACTGCCCGTGGGAAGAAGCTGTTCCTCAGCCTGGTGGTGCTGGTTCTGATCCTCCTGGATCTCTTCTCTGACGGGAGCAGCTGAAGGATGCTGTGTGCGGGGGTGGAAGGGGTCCCTCGATGATTTTACGTGCCCTCTTCAGACAACGATCCCGGTAGATCGCGTCGATGGTTGGAGGGGGGGTGGGGTGGGTGGTTTATTCAGCTTGTTTGTCTTTCATCAAAATTAGAAAATAAAATAAAAATCAACACCTTTGAAGTTGTAGAGAAGGGTGGGATGGCGTGAACAGGTGGAACGTCTGATACACCATCAATGACTCCAAAAGACTGAAGTTAAGCAAACTGATGGGCTTTTATTCGCTTTAGAACAAAGGCCCATCCATGCTGCTCGACTGTTCTGCACTGGGGAGGGGGCTGTGGTACAGTCACCTTTATTCTGGAGCCTGTGGGAGGTATAGTCACCCAATCATATAAATATATACATACAGTGATTTACCACAAAATTGTTGATAGCTTGGTGTTCAGGGGGGGACTTAATGATGCAAATGCTGATAGTGTGTGGCAAAACTTTGCTAATCACTACTGATCCATCTGGAAAACATGTAGATGAATGAAACTGGGAGAGAAGGTAAAAAGCAAACAATACAGGAATTGAGAAACTAAACTGGAAATTTGAAACAAGTCAGGCAGTTGCTTGTGGCGAGAAAAATAGTTAATATGAGCTGACCTTTCGTCAGTATTGACCAGCTTTGATCGAAATTTGATAAGATGGTTATATGTGATTTTTGAATTTGATCCGACGTTGACCGTATGGGAGAAGCCAGGGAGTGGAGGTGGATGATGCTTCTCAGACTGGAGGCCTGTGACGAGTGGTGGGCCTCAGGGATCGGTGCTGAGACCATTGTCATCTATATCAATGATCTGGATG
The DNA here is from genome assembly GCF_036971445.1 of Narcine bancroftii. Taxonomy (NCBI): domain Eukaryota; kingdom Metazoa; phylum Chordata; class Chondrichthyes; order Torpediniformes; family Narcinidae; genus Narcine; species Narcine bancroftii. The sequence goes on from NC_091470.1 coordinate 204,548,766, forward strand.
ATGATGTGATAAATTAGATCAGCAGGCTTTCAGATTACACTAAGATTTGGGGCGTCGTGGACAATGAGGAAGACTTTCAAAGTTTGCAGAGGCATCTGGGCCAGCTGGAAAAAAGGGCTGAAAAATGGCAGATGGGATTTAACGCAGACTAAGTGTGAAGGACAAACCAAGAAATGAATGTTCACGGTAAATGGTCGGGCATTGAGGATTGCGGTAGAACAGAGAATATAAACACATAATTGCCTGAAAGTGGGTTCACAGGTAGATGAGCTTTTAAAGTGAACTTTTGGCATTGTGGCCTTCATAAATCAAAGTATTGAGTCTAAGAGTTGGGATGTTACGGTAAAGTTGTATAAGACATTGGTGAGGCCAATTTGGAGCATCAAGTGCAGTTTTGGCCACTGAACTACAGGAAAGATATCAATAAGATTGAAAGAGAGCAGAGAAGATTTACTAAGATGTTGCCCGGACTTCAGGAACTGAGTTACAGGGAAAGGTTAAGCAGGTCAGGACTTTATTCTCTGGAGCATAGAAGAATGAGGGGAGATTTGATCAAGGTATTTAAAATGATGAGGGGGGTAGACAGAGTAAACGTAGGGAGGCTTTTTCCACTGAGGGTGGGTGAGATACAAACCAGAGGACATGGGTTATGGGGGAAAGGAAATGTTTAGGGGGAACTTCTTCACACAAAGAGCAGTGGGAATGTGGAATGAGCTGCCAGCTGAGGTGGTGAATGCAGGCTCAATTTTAACATTTAAGAAGAATTTGGACAGGTACATAGATGGGTGGGTTGTGGGGGCTATGGACTGGGTGCAGGTCAGTGGGACAAGGCAGAATAATAGTTCAGCACAGACAAGAAGGCCCTGTTTCTGGGCTGTTTTTTGGTTCTATGAATCCAAAGTGCAGTAATGGGCTGCTCTTTTGTGCTTATATTTTTCCTTCCATTTATCTCTTCCTGTTTGCATTTTTTTTTAGACAGAGCAGGTGCGTTGAACAACCTCTCCCACATCACTTTGGTTATTTAGTCTCGCTTGGCTCATCCTGTTTCAGACATTTCTTTCTCTTCCGCCTTCCCCTGCTCTGCACTTTCAATCCTGTTGGATTTTGAACGTGTTCTTAATGGCGATGATTGATTGAGCCAGTTTCTCTCTCCATGGATGCTACTTGACTTGTGGAGAGTCTCCAGCATTTCCTGTTTTTGTTTCAGATCCCATTATATGGTGTACTAAGTAGTGACTCTAAATTAATCACTCTTTTGCTCCATCCATCACTCGTACATAATGGTTGATGTGCCCTTAATAATTGCTTCAATTCACCATTCATCATTATGTTTTCACTGAGTCATGACTTCATTAACTAGAAGTACATTGAAAACAGTGCTTGATTCAAGATGTAGTGAATTCTGCTTCACTTAATAACTGCTCTTAAACTTGATTTTTCTTTCTCTGGGCACTTAGGAACAGAAGAGCATTGAGAAAGACATGAAGTGACTGAGGTTCTCGATGGTACTAATTGGAAGAACGATTCGCATCTGACAAAGACAACCCTGTCAAAAGCAGAAGTCAAAGTAGGCCATTCAGTAGATGACACGCAGATTTGGGGGGGTGGGTGCAGTGGGCAGCGAGGAAGGCTTTCAAAGCTTGCACCAGGTCTGGGCTGGTTGGCAAAATGCCAGATGGAATTTAATGCAGACAAGTGTGAGGTGTTGCACATTTTGGAGGACGGCCCAGGGAAGGGAAGGTTTAGGTGTTGAGTTGGTGTTTGTAGGTCAGCACAACATGATGGGCTGAAGGGCTTAGACTGGTGGTGTAGTTTTCTATGTCCTGGGGCATACACGATAAATGATAGGGTGCTGAGGAGTGCAGTAGAACAGAGGGATCTGGGATCCATGCACAATTCCCTTAGAGAGGCATCACATGTAGATAGGGTCATAAATAGAACTTGACCTTCATAAATCAAAGTACTGAGGAAAGGTAAGGAATTGAGATATGATGTTGAAGTTGTAGAAGACTCGAGAGAGGCCAAATTTAGATTTCAGATTTATTGTCAAAGTACATACATGACATCACATAAAACCCTGAGATTCTTTTTCCTATGGACACGGCACTTATTGGCAGTACAAAAAAGCTGTACTTAATGTATACATGTAAACAAATAAAGAAATGTGAACAATCTGACTGTGCAATACAGATAGAAAAAAATCAATAAAATGTCAAAGTAAGAATCCTTAAATGAGTCCTGATTGAGTTTGTCATTGAGGAGTCTGATGGTGGAGGGGGGAGCAGCTGTTCCTGAATCTGGGGGTGCGAGTCTTGTGGCAGCAATACCTCTTTCCTGATGGTAACAGTGAGAACAGAGTGTGTGCTGGGTGGTGTGGATCCTTGATGATCACTGCTGCTCTCAGATGGCAGCGTCCCCTGTAGATGTTCTCTTCGGTGGGGAGGGTTTTGCCTGTGATGTCCCGGGCTGTGTCTACGACCTTTTGCAGGGCTTTATGCTCAGGGGTATTGGTGTCCCTCATACCAGGCCCTGAGGCAGCCAGTCAGCACACTTTCCACCGCATATCTGTCGAAATTTGCCAGGGTTTCCGATGCCATACTAAACCTTCATGCTCACCTTTGTAGGGTCCTAATTAGTGTACTATGTGCAGCTTTGTTCACCTAACTAAAGGAGAGATATCAATAAGATTGAAGAAATACAGTCGCCAGAAACTGAGAACTGGTCAGGACTTTATGAAGGTAAAGATAAAGGTTCCATTATTGTCACATAATACTACATTTAGAATGTAACATACATGAAAATCTTTAACTTTTATCCACTGTAAGGCAGACAGAGAGGCTTCACTTTGTCCAATGCCCCTCACAGAAACCTACAGCACCTGGAGTTCCCAGGCGATCTCCCCTCCAAGTACTGACCAGGCCTGAGTCTGCTTCGCTCTGAGATCAGACAAATCTCAGGTTTATTCAGGCTATTAGGTTTCTACTGTATTCCCTGGAGCACAGAGAAATGAAGAGAGATTTGATTGAGGGATACAAAATTATAAGGGGTATCAATAGAGCTTTTTCCTCTGAGGTTGGGCGAGGAATGTGATGCTTGTCTATGGTTCATTGATCATTCAGGAATCTGGTGGTGGAGGGGAAGTACCTGCCCTTGTGCTGCTGAGTGCTCATCTTCAGGCTCCTGTACCTTTTTCCCCCGATGGTAGCAGAGTGAAGAGGGTATGGCCTGGGAGGTGGGGGTTCTTGAGGATAGAGGCTGCTTTCTTAAGACACCCGCCTCTTGTTGATGTCCTCGATGGAGTGGAGACTAGTACCCGTGATGTTGCATGCCGAGTTATTTACCCTCTGGAGTTTTTTCTTGTCCAGATCCTTAGCATCTCCATACCAGCTCATATGCTCTCCAAGGTACACCAGTAGAAGTTTCCAAGAGTCTTTGGTGACATACCGGATCTCTTCAAACACCTCACAATGTATAGCCGCTGGCGAGCCTTCTTCATGATTGCATTGACATGGAGGCTTCAGGACAGAGCCTCAGAGATGTTGACAGGCAAGATTTTGGAAATTCCTGACCCTCTCCACTGCCTCGTGTTCTCCTGATTTCCTCCTCAAGTCTACAATAATCTCCTTGGTTTTACTAACATTGAGTGCATCTTTGCCTCTCTGCATTCCATAGGGGGCTGCTCCCTCCGTGACTCCCTCGTGCACTCATCCCTCCCCACCAATCTCCCCCCCCAACCCCCACCAAACCCCCAGCACCTTCTCCTGTTGCCGCAGGAAGTGAAATGCCCACACCTCCCTTCCTCACTATGGAACGGGTTCCCAAACAGCCTTTCAAGTGAAGCAACACTTCACTTGTCTGTCCGCTGGACTGATTTACTGCATCTGGTGCTCCCTTTACATCAGAGAGACTGAGCGCAGATTGGGAGATCGCTGAGCTCCGTCCGCTACAGTGACCGAGACCTCCCAGTAGCCAGTCATTTCAGTTCTGTGTCACACTCCCACGCTCACATGTCCGTCCATGGCCTTGTGTACTGTCCCACCAAGATCACCTACAAATTTGAGCAACAGCACCCGATTATCTCTGTCCAGCCAGATGGCATTAACATCAACTTTTCCGGTTTCTGCTAACCTGCTCTCCTCCCTCCTCCCCTTCTCCTTTCGAGTTCGCCCCGCTCCCTTCACCCAGCCATCCCTTTCCTCTGCTCTCCTCTTCCTCCCTTCTCCATCTATCACCTTTGTGACCACACCTTCCCGCCCAACACTTTACTCTTCTGCTCAGACGCCTGCCAACATATTTAGTTTTTTTTTTACTTCAACCACAGTGTCTGCAGATTTTCGTGTTTCACGTGAGTGCAAGGTCATGACTCCATTCAACGAGCTGATTCTATCTCTCTCCTGTACGCTTCCTCATTGACCATAATGCCATTGGCATATTTGTGGGTAGAATGTGAATTGTGCCTGGTCACACAGACGTTTGTGTAGAGTAGAATGAGCCCCGCATCCTTGGGATGCCCCTGTGTTGGTCGTCAATGAGGAGACGTTTCCAATTCTTACCGACTGTGGTCTTCAGATGAAGAAGAATCCATTTGCAGAGTGGGGTTTGGAGCTCGTTGACCAGCACTGAGGGAATAATCTTCTGAAATTACCTGGCCTCTTTTTATTCATGTGGCTGTGGTGAGCAGGCAAGGCATTTTATGCCATGATTAAGCGAACTCAAATAGGGTGGCTTGTTAGGCCATAAAAGGCATGGACAGAGTAGACGTAGGAAGGTTGTTTCCCATGGTGGGAGAGTCTCGGACAAGAGGGCACAACTTCAGGATTGAAGGGTGTCCACTTAGAACAGAGAAGCGGAGGAATTTCTTCAGCCAGAGGGTGGTAAATCTGTGGAATTTGTTGCCACAGGTGGTCATGGAGGCCGGGTTATTTGGTGCATTTAAGGCAGAGATTGATAGATTCTTGATTAGCCAGGGCATCAAAGGTTATAGGGAGAAGCCAGGCAGTGGGGCTGAGTGGGAGAATGGATCAGCTCAGGATTAAATGATGGGGCAGACACAGTGGGCTGAATGGCCTATTTCTTCTCCTATGTAAAGGCATCTTGAACCAGGGGAAGGTCGTGTCTGATTGAATTCTTTGAGGATGAAACGAAGAATATTGATGGATATAGTGTATGTGGATTTCAATTGATAACCGTCCCTTTGAAAGGCAGATTCAGACAGTAACGAAGTAGGGAATCCAAAGAGACCTTGCTTTCTGGATACAGAATCGGCTTGCCAGAGAAGGCAGCTATATATTCTTCACACAATATTCCAAAGTTGGCTGAGTGGGAAAAAAGATCAGCTCTTGAATAAAAGGCAGGCCAGACTCGATGGGCTGAAGAGCCTATTTCTGCTCCTGTGTCTTATGGTCTTATGATATTAACTTCTGTATCTGGATTTTGAGTGCACTGTCTGCCGTTGCTCTACTATGTTTAAATGCTCCATGACGCCACATTTCTTGTTATAAACAAATCCCAGCACTTACAGATGATCGGCTTATTGGCCTCTACGTGCCCAGTACAGTGGTTAATAGGACTAACAATGTTAAGATCAAAAAGATCAATGGATGAGTGGAATGTGACCATGTCATAGCCTTCTGAACATCATCAGCTGAAGTTGGTTAGAGTCTTCTATGTTGTGCTGTCCAAGTTCTGAATGAAGGAAAAATTGATTTAATTTAAATATAAATTGCACTCATCAGCCTGGATCTCAGCACTGACATTCCAGGTGACAGTCAGTATCAAATTTATATTCATGTAAGTTTATATCTAGTAATTTGTCTTCCCACAATCGCCCTTTCTATTCTTCAAATTGTTGAGGATCTGAGTTCTTAAAGGCACCTGAGAAAATAGGCCGAATTCAGCATGGTTTCCTTCTGGAAAGATCTTGCATGTTGGAATTCTTTGAGGAAGTAACAAGCAGAAGAGACAAAGTCAAGCCAAGTCAAGTTTATTGTCTTCTGATTACACAAATTCCACCTGACGAAACAGGGTTCTCCGGTCCTCGGTGCAAAACATGCAGTCACGCAACCAGACAGAACACATGCAGACAAAACAATACATATGCAGGACAAGTATTCATATAAACATGTAAATAAATATCGTTTCGTAAATATGAGGGTCTCGGTTGGTCAGTCTGAGCAGTTTCTTTGGTCATTCAGCATTGTCACTGCCTGGAGGAAGAAGCTGTTCCTCAGCCTGGTGGTGTTGACTCTGATCCTCCTGGATCTCTTCCCCGATGGGAGCAGCTGAAAGAGTGGAAGGGGTCCTCAATGATTTTGCGTGCCCTCTTCAGACGACGGTCCCTGGAGATCACATCGATGGGGGTTTGGGAGACTCCATTGCCACTCTTCTGGTCCTGTGGATTGAGCTCCAGACCATTTATCTGCTGGAACAGTCCCCACTCTGTGATGCAGCTGGCCTGGACGCTCTCGATAGAGCTCTTGTAGGAGGTTGGCATGATGGTGGCCGGTAGCCTTGCCTGGTTCAGTCTTCTCAGGAAGTGCAGTAGTTGTTCCACCTTCCTGACAAGTGAGGAGATGTTGAGTGTCCACGATAGGTCGCTAGTTAAGTGAACTCCAAGGAACGAGGTGCTCTCCACTCTCACCACTACAGAGTTGTTCATGTGCAGGGTGTTGAGGGTGGTCGTTCCTGGTCCCCCTTTGCCTTGTCCACATTGACACACACAGGTTGTTGCTCTTGCACCGTACCATGAGCTTTACCATGTCTTCTCTGCTGGAGAGTCAATGGATGTTGCTTACTTAGATTTTCAGAGGGCTTTTGACATGGTGCTGTATACGAGGCTGCGAAACAAGATTAGATTCGATGGTGTTCCAGGAAAGGTACGAGTATGAATGGCTGACTGGCAGAGGGCAACATTGGGAATAAAGGTGGTCTGTAGTGGTTGGCTGCCAGTGATCAGTGGTGTTTTGCAAGGGTCGTTGTTTGGTGTCTACTTTTCACGTTATCCATTAATGATCTGAATGGCAGAATTGATGGCTTTGTGGCCAGGTTTGTGGACGATGCCAAGATAGGTTGAGGGGCAGGTAGTATTGAGGAGGCGGAGTCTTTCAAGTGACTTGGACAGGTTGGGAGAATGGGCAATGAAGCAGCAGATGGAATAAACGGGCACTTTATGGAAGACCACAGTTGGTAGCAGAACGTCGAGCACCATCACAGGGCTGCGTGCTCAGCCCATTCCTGTTCACGCTACTGCACAGGCAGATCCAGCTCGAACAACGTCATCAAGTTGCAGATGGCACAGCGCTAGTTGGCCTCATCAGAAACAACGATGAGTCACACTGCAGAGTGGAAAATATCGTGTTATGATGCCTGAGTCTCAAGGTGAATAAAGCAAAGTAGATGATCAAGGACTTCAGGGGGATAATAACAGCCAGCCTCCAATAACTCTTCAGTGGAAGAGTGGAGAGCACCATGTTCCTTGGAGTTCACTTAACTAGTGATGGACTGTGGACATTCAACATCTCCTCACTTGTCAACTGCAGTTTCTGAGAAGACTGAGGTGGGCAAGGCTACCAGCCACCATTACATCGACTTTCCACAGGAGCTCTATCCAGAGCATCTTGGATGGGCTGAGTCACAGTGTGGGGATGGTTGCTGGAGAGCATTGGATCGGAGCTCAATCCACAGGACCAGAAGAGCGGCGGAGAGGATCACTGGAGTCTCCCCCCCACATCGATGTGATCTACTGGGATCGTTGTCTGAAGAGGGCTCACAAAATTGTTAAGGACCCCCTTGCACCCCCGCACACAGCATCTTTCAGCTATTCCCGTCAGGGAGGAGATCCAGGAGGATCAGAGCCAAAACACTGCCAGGCTGAGGAACAGCTTGGAAGGCAAATGCAATGTTAGCGTTCGTTTAGAGAGGCTGAGTTATTAAAAACATGGGTGTAAAACTGAGGCTTTATAAGGTGTTGGTCAGAACGCATTTTTGAGTTCTGTGAGCAATTTAGAACCATAGGACGTTACAGTACAGAAACAGGTCCCTTTGGCCCTCCTAATCTGTGCCGAACTTTTTTTTGCCTAGTCCCACTAATCTGCACCCAGTCCATAGCCCTCCATACCCCTCCCATCCATGTACCTATCAACATTCTTCTTCATGTTTAAATTGAGCCCACATTCACTACTTCAGCTGGCATCTTGTTCCACTCTCTGTGCGAAGAAGTTCCCCCAAAACATTGCCCCTTTCACCCTTTATCCATGTCCTCTGGTTTGTATCTCACCCACTCTCAGTGGAAAAAAGCTGTCTACGTATTTATCTATCCCCCTCATTTCAAATACCTCTATCAAATCTCCCCTCCTTCTTCTACACTCCAGGTAATAAAGGCAGATCTAACCTGTTTAACTTTTCTCTGAAACTCAGTTCCTGAAGTCCTGACAACTTCCTAGTAAATCTTCTCTGCCCTCTTTCTGTCTTATCAATATCCTTGCTGTAGTTTGGTGACCAAAACTGCATGCATTGGTCCAAATTTGGCCTCACCAATGTCTTATGCAACTTTACCATAACATCCCAACTCCAATAGTCAATACTTTGATTTATGCCAAAAGATCTCCTTACAACCCTATCCACCTTGGTTTCCCCTTTCATATCGAAGGAAAGATCTGTTGGCAATGGAAATAGTCTAGATGACGTTTATGGGAATGGTCCTAGGGATGAGACGATTTGGATTGTTTGATGGTACTTGGTCTGTACTCGCTAGAATTTGGAATGATGAGCCTGTGTCACCCAAATACATCGATTAGCCTACAAACCCTGTACATATTCGGAGGGTGGGAGGAAACAGGAGGAACCCCACTCAGACACAGGGAGAATGTACAGTCCTTTCAGACAGGGCTGGATTTGAACCAGCGTCGCTGGTGCTGTAATAATATTTTTGAAGGTTGCTGTTTTCCCAATAGTGTGTTTATTGGGGAGGATGAGAAAGAAAGCCTCTGCTTTTCAGGTGTTCTTGATTAGGTCCGCAAGGCTTCACGGTTAGGTTTCGCCAGATGACAACCACCATGGCTGGCGTAGCCATTAGTGCTTCGACTTTACAGCATCGAGACAGGGCTTTAAATCCCTCACTGTCTGCAAGGAGTTTGTACATTCTCCTTATGTCTGCGTGGGTTTTCCCCTGGGGGGGGGGGGGCTCCAGTTCATCCCATCGTCCAAAACGCACCATGGGTTGCAGGTTAATTGGGGGTAAATTGGGCACACGGACATAGCCTGTATGTCTAAATTAAAATTCAATATTTATGACCTCTCTGCCAGCTTGTCCCTATTCCAGATCCCTATCCTTTACTGGCAAACTTGCCTATCTACTTGCAGTGTTTCCCTAGCTCTTGCATTTTCTCTTGCTTTATCTTTTCGAAGGGCCCATTTCTCCATGCCTCTCATTGGCTGCTACCTCCCATTTTTCTCTCTGCTGGTTTCTTTTCCCCTTATTTCTTGCCACCCACCTACCACACCCCCCCCACTACCACCTCTTTTATTCTTGCCCCTTTTTCTTTCTGCCTGTCCCCTTCTCCACTTCTTTGTCCTTCCCTCCCAGTTATACCATCTCCCCTGTGAATGCAGTTATTTTGGTGGGCGTGATAACGTGTTCTTTTCTTTCTTGTGTTATTCCCTGTCATCAAATTGTCTGTGAATGTTAGAGCTGAATGCCAATGTCCTCATAAGGCTCTGAAGCTGAACTTAATATTGTCCATATGTGAAGCTCAAAAATCTCCATATGGATACGAATCAGAAACCAAAATTTTGTCTTTTGTGGCTTCAGACTAGGAGAACATTGTGATGCAATGGAAGTATTCTTAGGTTTATCCATTGTCCTGACTAATACTTAAACACTTCTTCACTGCCATGACTGATTTTTATACTTGTTCTGTAGGCTGGATTGGTTTTTAGGATCTCCATGATGCATAAAATGTAGGTCTATCTGCATCTCATAAGTTAAGAGAACTTGAGCCTCGACCTACAAGGGATAGCTTCAAATTCTTTACTTTCTAACTCCGAGGCAGGAGTTGCTTCAATGAGTTGATTAACTTTTTACTGGAGGATGCACTTTCAATGTGCAAAGTTCCCATTGACAGTCAGACTGTTTAAAGGCTGCACTCATGTAATACACAGCCTGAAAGTATTTCCAAGACAATGACGTGCTTCCGAAGGGCAGTGTTGGAAACTCAAGTGTACGTTTGAGCATGGCAGGATTTCAGGCATATGGTCTCCTGTGGTATCTGTTTCCGATGTTACAGAGGTCCAAACAGCAATGTAATGGTGAAAATACTTTTTAAAACTGTAACAGTCCATTTTGGCCCACGAGTCCGCGCCGCCCAATTTACACCAATTAACAGACACCCCCCCCAGTACGTTTTGAATGGTGGTAGGAAACCGGAGCCTCTGGGGAAAACCCGCTCAGACCCGGGGAGAATGGACAAACTCCTTACAGACAGCGTGGGATTGGAACCCCCAGTTCCCGATCGCGGGCACTGTAAAGGTGTTGTGCTAACTGTGCTCCCCCCGGGTATTTTAGTGCTGGTAATGCGCTTCCCATTGTCAGTAGACCTCCTACCTATTCCAGGTACTTGTGCTTGCATTCTTGTCCATTTTTGATGATGAGTGGCATCGTGGTTTAGTGCAACACGATCACAGGTGCCAGCAAACCTGGGCTCAAATCTACTTCTGTCTATAAAGTGTTTATATGTTCTCTCCATGACCTTGGAGGTTTCCTCCAGGAGCTCCTATTTTCTCCCACCCTCTATAAATGCTCGGGGGTTGTAGTTAATTGGTATATTTAGGCATCACAAGCTCATGGGTCAGAAGAGCCTGTGGATGCGCTGTGCCTCTAAAATAAAAGAAATAAAATCAGCGGTGAGATTTTGTTGCTGAAAGATAGTTTCACTTGAACAAGACTTTACACGGTTTACCCCTGCTGTCCCCACTCACATACCATGTAAGTGATTCCTTACTAACCATAGAGTATCTGTGGCACAGGATGGTTAGCAAGAGATTACTTAAGGTGGTGTGCAAATGGTGGAGAACCACTGGTTTCCTGGATGGCCCTGTTAGCTCAAAGAAGGGCCATTTCTCCATCCTGTTCTGATACCAATCTCTCTTTCAAGTAACAATATTGAAAAAAATGTTATTTTCGCTGCTGTTTGTGAGACTCTGTGGTGTGCATTTACAATAAGGTGTGCCTTGTCTGCTGCAGAGTGAATTGGTGTATCTGGAAAGTGCACAATGTGCTGTGAAACTGATTTCTGTTGAGATAGATTTACTGGAAAACATATGGCAGAACCCAGCTCAATGATTGGTGAGCAGTTCTTAGAAGCCTTTCGGTTGTTTGCTGGAAAACTCTCTTCTGTGCAGCCCAAGATAAAGATACGACTTCCAAGAAGAAAGAATAGAGAATAAACTAGAAAATGAGACGGGCTGCTCTTAGAAGGAGATTTGTCTGTTGGGAAACCCCACACCACATCATCATGGTTAGAATTAATAGATGATACTGAGCTTGAATCTCAATTCAGTTAGTTTAATAAGGAAACAGAAAGAGATGAAGGCTGTCGGAGGTCGTAAATTTCAATTTTAGACACCTAGTTCCATCAAATTCTCTCAGGACAGGTTCACCTCCACACTGTTTTTCAAACACAGAGGAAGCTTCGAAGGTCGTACCTTCCCACATTGGTGGCGTGGTTAGGATCAGGAACAGTTTGGAAATGGCTGTTAGTGTAAGAGTGTGTTAGTGTATTATGTGTATGTCATGTAATATACATAGAACCAATGAACATTTCAGCACAAAAACATGCCCCTTCGGCCCTTCTAGTCTGTGCTTAACTATTTTTCTGCCTAGTCTCACTGACCTGTAGCCAGTCCATAGCCCTCCATACCCCTCCCATCCATGTACCTTTCCAATTTTTCTTGTATGTTAAAATAGTCGCATTCACTACTTCAGCTGAGCAACTCACTCCACCCTCCCACCCCTCTCTTTTCCTCTTTCACCCTTAATCCATGTCCACTGGTTTGTACCTCACCAACCCTCAGTGGGAAAAGCTGACCCACATTTACTCTGTCTCTACCCCTCATAATTTTAAATACCTCGATCAAATCTCCCCTCACTCTTCTATACTCCAGGGAATAAAGTCCTAACCTGTTCAACCTTCCCCTGTAACTCAGTTCCTGAAGTCCAGGCAACATCTTAGTAAATTTTCTCTGCACTCTTTCAATCTCACTGATATCCTTGCTGTCGTTCGGTGACCAAAACTGCACACATTGATTCAAATTTCACCTTATACAACTTTACTAGAACATCCCAACTCCTATACTCAATACTTCAATTTATGAAGGCAATATGCCAAAAGCTCTCTTTACAACCTTATCCACCTGTGATGCCACTTTCAGGGAATTATGCATCTGTATTCCCAGATCCCTCTGTTCTACCGCACTTCTCAGTGCCGACCATTCACCCTGTACGTCCTTTCTTCGTTTGTCCTTCCAAAATTCAACACCTCACGCATTAAATTCCATCTGCCATTTTCACCCCATTTTTCCAGCTGGTCCACATCCCTCTGCAAGCTTTGAAAGTCTTCCTTACTGTCTCCAACGCCTCCAATCTTAGTGTCATCTGCCAACCTGCTGATCCAGTTTACCACATTATCATCCAGATCATTGATATAGATGACCAGCACCGATCCCTGAGGTCCACCATTCATCACCGGCCTCCAGTCTGAGAAGCATCATCCACCTCCACTCTCTGGCTTCTCCCATCCAGCCATTGACAGGCAAATGTTGAAATATATCATGTATATTGCATTTTTATATATTACTAGCAGGATCCTGGGTGTTACCTGGGAAATAATCACTCAATTGTTGAATACATGGATGAAACAAAATATCTTCATGGTAATTCTCAGCAGACTTTTGTTGTCTGCTCATGGAATGCCTGGTGGCATCAGCACTGCGGTGGGCTTGACGTTGATCGTCAGTTTCCTGCTGCCTGCCCGTTGCCTGTCTGGAGGCCCTGAGCACTGAGGCGGGCCTGGTATCTCTGTTCTGCTTCCCGCCGCCTGCTCCTGGCCTGTCTGGAAGCATCAACAGTGAGGGGCGAGACCAATGTCCCTCTGCTGTCTCTTGCTTTGTCTAATTCTACGGGCTTGTGAAGAGCTTCTGCCCATGTCGCTTCGCTTTTTTTGGGCCCATGTTGAACTGGGTTTGGCCACTTGTTTTAATTGATGCACACGCTGTAACTAATTCAGATGTCCCTGGCACGTTCAAAAAATAGGACCTTAAAGGTTCAATTCAATGTGGTCATGACATTCAGCATCAAACGTTTCCCCGACTGAACCTCCTTGGACATTTCTAAAGTGCTCTATATCAATTTGCATGGAGACAGACATACATGCACAAATATATATTAGATTATGTGACAATAAAGGGAGCCTTGAACCTAGGAAATGGATGTAATGTATTGTAAAGAACTCTTATGGCTTGGATTTAGTCCTGGCATTAGCCCCACTATCACTCACCAGAATAGATCTTTGGCTCAATGGTAAATCCTGATCCCCAGATTTTTCCCATGCTCAAGTTTATTATCATTTGACTGTACATATTTCTTTGGCTTGGCTTCGCGGACGAAGATTTATGGAGGGGGTAAAAAGTCCACGTCAGCTGCAGGCTCGTTTGTGGCTGACAAGTCCGATGCGGGACAGGCAGACACGATTGCAGCGGTTGCAGGGGAAAATTGGTTGGTTGGGGTTGGGTGTTGGGTTTTTCCTCCTTTGCCTTTTGTCAGTGAGGTGGGCTCTGCGGTCTTCTTCAAAGGAGGTTGCTGCCCGCCAAACTGTGAGGCGCCAAGATGCATGGTTTGAGGCGTTATCAGCCCACTGGCGGTGGTCAATGTGGCAGGCACCAAGAGATTTCTTTAGGCAGTCCTTGTACCTTTTCTTTGGTGCACCTCTGTCACGGTGGCCAGTGGAGAGCTCGCCATATAAAACGATCTTGGGAAGGCGATGGTCCTCCATTCTGGAGACGTGGCCCATCCAGCGCAGCTGGATCTTCAGCAGCGTGGACTCGATGCTGTCGACCTCTGCCATCTCGAGTACTTCGACGTTAGGGATGTAAGCGCTCCAATGGATGTTGAGGATGGAGCGGAGACAACGCTGGTGGAAGCGTTCTAGGAGCCGTAGGTGGTGCCGGTAGAGGACCCATGATTCGGAGCCGAACAGGAGTGTGGGTATGACAACGGCTCTGTATACACTTATCTTTGTGAGGTTTTTCAGTTGGTTGTTTTTCCAGACTCTTTTGTGTAGTCTTCCAAAGGCGCTATTTGCCTTGGCGAGTCTGTTGTCTATCTCATTGTCGATCCTTGCATCTGATGAAATGGTGCAGCCGAGATAGGTAAACTGGTTGACCGTTTTGAGTTTTGTGTGCCCGATGGAGATGTGGGGGGGCTGGTAGTCATGGTGGGGAGCTGGCTGATGGAGGACCTCAGTTTTCTTCATATACAGAGCAACAAAACAGCATTTCTCTGGACCATGGTGCACACACAATACAGAGGACATAAGTCAAGTTTATTGTCATCTAATTGCACAAGTACAACCTGATGAAACAGGGTCCTTGGTGCAAAACACACAGATGCTTAACCAGACAGGCAAACAGTGCATCTGCAGGACAAGTATTCATACATAATAAATATTGCTTCATAAATATGAGAGTCTCGGATGGTTAGTGTGACCAGTTCCTCTGGTCGTTCAGTGCTCCCACTGCCCCGTGGGAAGAAGCTGCGCCTCAGCCTGGTGGTGGTGGCTCTGATCCTCCTGGATCTCTTCCCCGACGGGAGCAGCTGAAAGACGCCGTGTGGGAGGTGGAAGGGGCCCTCAGTGATTTTGCGCGCCTTCTTCAGATGGCGATCCCGGTAGATCACGTTTTAATTGGGGGGTGGAGGGATAGCCCAATGATCCTCTCTGGCACTGTTATGGTCCTGTTGATTGACCTCTGATCCTTTTTTTCTGCAGCATCCGTACCATCATATACATAAAGATAGAATTAAAAATAAATATCAATTTATATTTCAGATGATTTACTCGGTTACAGGATACTGTTCATCCATCACAGGGCCTGCGAGAAGAAGCTATTTCCCAGCCTAGCAGTTATGATTTTGATACTCTTGTACCTCCTCCTTGATGGTAGTGGGTCAACGATACTGTTTACTGGATGGAAAGGATCCTCCATATTTCTTTGATCCCCAGGAAATGTTGTCACGAAAGGAAAGGGAGACCCCAGCAATCTTCTCGGCTGTTTTGATTTTCCTTTGTATTGATTTCTGGACCAATGCTTTGCATCTACTGTCCCACACAATGATGCAGCCAGATAGGACCTTTTGAATTTTGCTCCTGTATAATATTTATCAGAATTTATTGCCATAAACATGTCACAAAATCGTTGTTTTGTGGCAGCATCACAGTAATTTTATATTTATGTAAACCATCTGACAAAGTAAATAAAAATAGTGCACGACAAAGGCAAAGTATGGCAGTGTCTTTGGTTGATTGATCATTCAAGAATCTGATGGCAGTGGGGAAGAAGCTGTCCACTGGCTGCTCATCTTCAGGCTCATGTACCATTTTCCCGATGGTAACAGAGTGAAGAGGGTGTGGCCTGGGAGGTGAAGGTAGAAGCTGCTTTCTTAAGATACTGCCTCTTGTAGACGCGGGGAGAACGTACAAATGCGGGATTCAAACCCATGTCCAATCCCGGTCGTTGGCGCTGTAAAGGCGTGGCGCCAACCGTACCGCCCTCAGAGATGTTGATTCCCATGAATTTGAAGTTCTTGATTCTCTCCACTGCTGACCCCTTGATGAGGACTGGCTCGTGTTCTCCTGATTTCCTTCTGAAGTCCACAATGATCTCCTAGGTTTTGCTAACGTTGAGCGCAAGGTTCTTGTCAACCAGCTGATCTATCTCCCTCCTGTATGCTTCCTCAATGCCGTCTATGATTCTGTGACAACCATGGTGTCATTGGCAAATTTGTAGATGCCAGTGGAATTGTGCCTGGCCTCTCAGCTGTGGGTGTAGAGTGAGTAGAGCAGTGGGCTAAGCACGCATCCTTGGGGTGTGCTTGTGTTGATTATCAGTGACGAGGAGATGTTGTTTCCAATTTTTACTAACTGTGGCCTTCCAATGAGGAAATCAAGATCCAGTTGCAGAGGTGGGTGCAGAGGCCCATGGTTTGGAGCTTGTTGATCAGCACTTGAGGGAATAATGGCGTTGAAGGCTGAGCTGTAGTCTTCGAAGAGTGGCTGTATGCAAGAGTTGCAGTTTTCCAGGGGATCAAGAGCTGAATGGAGAGCCAGTGATTGAGTCTGTTGATGGTAGGTGAATTGGAGTGGGTCCAGATCTTTCCTCAGGTATGTGAAAAGTCTGGCCACATCCAACCTCTCAAAGCATTTAATCACAATAGATGTTAGTGCTACTAGCTGATAGTAGTCAAGATGAGGGCCGGTACCGTTGCCCTCCTAAAGAAGTGTAGGTGCTGCTGCTTCTTGCTGAATAATGAGGAGGTATTGAGGATCCAGAATAGTTCGTCCATTATGTGCGCACCAAGAAACTTTCTGCTCTCCACTCTCTGCATTTGAACCACTGAAGTACATCAAGTACAGGTGTGATTTGGTGAAACATCCAGCTTCTTCGGTTGATTTTGCTCGCATTCGTAATGAAGTTGACAAAGGTACTTCCACACCCTTTTCTTCATTTACTCCATCGAGTGCTCATTGATCATGTGACCCTTGATAGCACGCTGCAAAAGAGAAATTAAAGCAGAGAAATTCAGGTCGACCATTGAAATTACTTTCTTTTAGGACAGAATGCAGACAAGTAGAACCTTGGTACAGCAAGGTTTGGTGTGTAAGGGTGTGTGCTGTCCTTCACAATGTTTATAGCTCTCTGCAAACAATGGCCGTTATATATGCCCATTGTGGCAGGGAGAGAGACCCCAATAATCCCCTCAGCAGTCTTTACTATCCGCTGCAGACACTTGCATAGTGCAGTTCCTGAACCAAGCGGTGATGCAGTCACATCAGATGCTCTCGAGGCATCCCCTGCAGAATGTGGCGAAGATGGAGGGTGGAAGCTGAACTTGCCTCAACCTCCGCAGGAAGTAAAGGCATTGTTGGACATTCTTGGCAATGGACCTGGTGTTGGGGGGGACCGGGAGAGATGGACAGTGTTGGGGTGGGGGGAGAACCAGGACAGATGGACCTGGTGTTGGGGGGGGATCCAGGAGAGATGGACCTGGTGTTGGGGGGGGGGACCAGGAGAGATGGACCTGGTGTTGGGGGGGATCCAGGAGACATGGACCTGGTGTTGGAGAGGGGAACCAAGAGAGATGGACCTGGTGTTGGGGGGGACCAGGAGAGATCCTCCACCAGGTGCACGCTAGGGGAACGTAATGCTCTTGACGACGTTGACAGTGGAGCTGGCGATGACCAGTGTGCAGCAGATCTTTGCTATGACCTGCTGAGTTTCTCCAACATTGTATCTTTACTTCAATCACGGTGTCTGCAGACTTTCGTGTTTTAGTCATTTTGGAATAATTGCCTGTCACTTGAACTCTGGGCAGCTGGGGTTGGAACGGTTGGAGGGAGCAATAGTCTCTGAATTCAGGATCAGTGAATTGATGTCTTTTAATCTGAAACAAAACTTAGCTTGCTTACCAAAGAACAGGTTAAGATCCAGTCTTATTTTGAGAATGACATGCATTCTCATATCCCTGAACATCTGTGGGGAAGCACGGAATGGCAATGTAGAAGTGGTGAGTGCAACACTGTCACGGCGTCAGCTATTGGGACAAGGTTCAAACCCTGCACTGTCTGTAAGGAGTTTGTCTGTTCTCCCCGTGTGTGCGTGGGTTTCCTCCTTCTGTTCAAAAAAACCTATTGGGATTTTAGGTGAATTATGCGTAATTGGGCGGCATGGGCAGAAAGGGCCTCTTACCATGCTGTACGTCTAAATAAATACAGCAATCAGAGCTCAGAATTGGAGCAGTGCAGAACGATGATTGTTTTTCCCTCTACAGATCCTGCTTGACCTTCTGGTCATCTTCAGCACTTGTTTTTTTTTATTTTCTGGGGATGGGAAGCACTAGGTGGGAACAGGGAGAGGGTAGGATGGGAGGTGGGATTGTTTTCAAGACTGACTATCCTTGTGGTGAGCTCTTTGATCCCTGCCATGTGGGTGGGATCCATCCTGAGATGCCGGGCTGAACCACAGATGGCTCTTGAGTGGAGGGAGGGAGAGGGAGGTGCAGAGTTTGGCATGTTGCAGCTCATTTGCAC
Organism: Narcine bancroftii; assembly: GCF_036971445.1. Classification (NCBI taxonomy): domain Eukaryota; kingdom Metazoa; phylum Chordata; class Chondrichthyes; order Torpediniformes; family Narcinidae; genus Narcine; species Narcine bancroftii. The sequence goes on from NC_091470.1 coordinate 204,567,122, forward strand.
CTTTTGCTCATTTTCTATTCGTTGTGAGGTTGTGAAAGGCTGCAAATCTGGGTGAGCTGCTGAGTTAACTGTCTCCTGGAATTTCCTGTCCATCCTGGAGCAATCACCCCTACAGCACCCTCCACGAGCCCGTGCCGCCCAAATGCACCCAACTGACCTACAAGCCCCAGTATGTTTCAAATGGTGGGAATCTGGGAACTCCCACACAGACACGGGGTGAACATACAAACTCCTTGCAGACAGTGCAGGATTTGAACCCTGGTCTGGATCTGGCGCAGTAACAGCGTTGCACTAAGCACTACACCAACTGTACTGCGTAATGTTTGGGACAAAGACACTTCATTTCCTTTATCTGCCCCTGTGCGTCACAGTTTTAAATTAATCATCAAACAATTCACGTGATTAAAGTGTACATTCCAGATTTTATTCAAGATTCTTTGTATCCATTTTGATTTGACCATGTAGAAAATACAGCACTTTTTACACACAGTCCCCTCATTTCAGGGCACCATATTATTTGGGACACAGCAGTGGAATGTGTATTAAAAGGGTCATGCTTAGTACTTTGTTGAATATCCCTTGCAGGCAATGGCTGCTTGAAGTCTGTGATTCAAAGACCAGGTGTTGAGCATCTTCTCTGGTGATGCTCTGCCAGGCCTCGACTGCAGCCGTCTTCAGTTCCAGCTTGATTCGGGGGCTGGTCCCACTGAGTTTTCTCTTCAGTGTATGGAAGACATGATCAACTGGATTTAGAGCAGGCGACTGACTTGGGGATTCAAGAATTTTCCAGTTTTTAGCTTTGAAAAACTCCTTTGTTGTTTTAGCAGTATATTTGGGATCGTTGTCTTGCTATAGGATGAAGCACCGTCCAATGACTATGCTCGAACTTGAGCAGATAAGATATTTCTATTCATCTCAGAATTAATTCTGCCGCTGCCATCAGCAGTTACATCTCAATGAAGACAAGTGCGTCAGGACCTGTGGCAGCCAGACATGCCCGAGCCATAACACCCCCACCACCACGTTTCACAGATGGGATGGTATACGTTGGATCTTGGACAGTTATTTATGCCTCCACTTTTCTGTTGCCATCACCCTGATGCGAGTTAATCTTGGTCTAGTCTGTCCGCAAGACCCTTTTACCAGAATTCTGCAGGCTCTTTTAAATACTTGTTGGCAAACTGTAATCTGGCTGTCCTGTTTTTATGGCCTACTAGTGGTTTGCATCTTGCAGTGTACCCTCTGTATTTCTGTTCGTGAAGTCTTATGTGGACAGTCGTCATCGACACATCCATGCCTGCCTCCTAAAGAGTATTTCTAATCTGTTGGAGAAGCATTTGTGGATTTTTCTTTATTACGATGATTGTTCAATCATCAGCGGTGGAGTCTTCCTTGGCATACCAGTCCCTTGGTAATTACTGAGCTCACCAGTACGCTCTTTCTTCTTAGTGATGTTCTAAACAGTTGATTTTGATAATCCTAAGGTTTGGGCAAAATCCTTTCTGTTTTATTCTTGTTTTTCAGCCTCTTAACGGCTTCTTTGACTTTCATTGGCACAACTCTGGTCCTCTTGTTGAAAAATGGCAACTACAGACTCCAAAGGTGATCAAAAACTTAGAACCAAGCCTTGCTCCCTTATGCACCAGTGAAGCAATGAAAACATACCTGAGGACTCAAACACCTGTGAAGCCAAGTGTCCCAAACGTTATGGTGCCCTGAAATGGGGGAACTAGTATAAAAATGCAGTCATTTCTACATGGTCAAACCAAAATGTGTACAAATAACATTAAATGAAATCTGGAATGTGCAATTTAATCATATGTGAATTGTTTGATGAGAAATTTAAGACTTTAGAGCACAGGGCAAATAAAGGAAAAAAAAGTTTCTTTGACCCAAACATCGTGGAGGGCTCTGTACTTTGAATTTAATTTAGATATACAACACGGTAATGGGCCATTTCGGCCGACAAGTCCGTGCTGCCCAATTCACACCCCATTAGCTTACACCCCGGTATGTTTTGAACGGTGGGAGCAAACCGAAGCTCTTGGGGTAAACCCACGCAGGGTCGGGGAAGAACGTACAGATTCTGGCCCTGATCGCTGGTGCTGTAAATGTGTTGTGCTAACTCGCATGCCAGCTGTGCTAACCATGAAGAAGGACTCAGGCCTGAAATGTTGACGATGTTTCTTTACCTCCTGTGAAGGCTGCGTGACCTGCTGAATTAGGGGTGGGGGGAGGGTAACAGGTTGGCAAAGGGCCTTCCTTTTGCAAAGGCTTCAAAGGGATGTTTCCCGACTTCTTTTCATCTACAGACCTTCTTAAGTGTTCCTTGGCTTACTGTGAATCACCTATAAATTTAAATTTAGACAGACAGCCCAGTAACAGGCCCTTCTGGCCCACGAGCCCATTCTGCCCAATTGCACCCAATTGACCTCCAAGTTTCCATACGCTTTGAAAGGTGGGAGGAAACCCACACAGCCAAGGGGAGGATGTGCAAACTCCTTACAGGCGGTGCTGGATACAGACCCGGGTCACTGGCGTGGCAACAGCGTGGCGCCGACCGCTACGCTGACCCCGTGCTGACCCAAACAAACCCTCAGATCTGTATCGAGCTGAGTCCTCGAGGTTCTTCCCAGGTGATAGGTGGAATTTTTTGATTTTGTTGCAGTTGGAAAGAATTTTGAGAGTTCTTACATTTTTCTATTTTGCAGTTGTCACATTTAGAACCTTGTTTTGCATATTTGGAGTGAAACACGAAAGCTTGCAGATGCTGTGATTGTAGTCAAAACCCAATACCAGAGGAACTCAGCAGGTCACATTGAACTTTTAACCTACTACTTGTTCATTAAATCAGTAATATTTGATTTCTGATTTCCATTGAATCAATCAAACAACACAATCAAGTATTGTGTGCAGTTATGGTCTCCAAATTATAGGAAGGATATCAATAAGGCTGAGAGGGTGCAAAAAAGGTTGACAAAAATGTTGCAGTATCTTGAATACGGAGAAAGATTGAGTAGACTGGGACTTTATTTGTTGGAGTGTGGAATATTGAGAGGGGATTTGATAGAGGTATTAAAATTATGAAGGGAATAGATAGAGTAGATGTGAATAGGCTCTTTTCCCTGAGGGTAGGGGAGATTGGAAAAGAGGGGTCATAAGTTAAGGGTTAGGGGGCAAAACTTTAGGAGTAATATTAGAGGATGCTCCTTCACTCAGAGAGTGGTGGCTGAGTGGAATATCCTTCTAGAAGAGATAGCTGCAGCAGGGTCAATTCTGTCATTTAAGAGGTTAGATGAGTACATGGATGTGAGGGGGTTGGAGGGTTATGGGCAAGGGAGTAGGTAGGTGAACTAGTGGAGTTTCATGTAGATCGGTGCGGACTAGAAGGGCCAATATGGCCTGTTTCTGTACTGTAAATTGTTATATGGTTATATCACATGCAGTCTGAATTTATCACACTTTCCCCCACCCCAATACAACTGAGAATGCAGTTATATAAATTATACAGATACAAATACTGGTGGGGATCAACGACCCCTACAGAAACCCAGGAAAAAGCCTCAGGAAAAAAAAACAACCATGGCGACTAAATGACAAAAGGTAAGGAATAAAAAAAAAAGAAAAAATTAGAAAAGCCCATCGCCTGCGCCATGTCCTTAATCCCACTCATTTCCCTGCTGGGATGGGTTGTTACAGTGCCCATATTTTGAAGTGGGGGGGGGGTGGGGTAGTCAAATCTGCAGAACCATGGGCCACTAATAACTAACTCACGAGCTTGATAAAGGCTCAATATTCAAAGTTTAGATTTATACACATGACATCAGATCCAACTCTGAGAGTCTCTATTATAAATCCTGTTATAAGACATATTCTCTCATGTACCTCAATGAATTAGTTGAAAGTGTGCATATGGGGCATTAGGGGTTTACAAATTGGATTAAATTTGAGTTTAACCTGTCAATTTGGCAGGTTTTCTACCTGTGTATAGGCCAGTAAGTGGGAAGATTTAAAAAAAAATGCACAGGTAGGCAAATCACCTTGGAGGTGGATGGCTGATCCATGAACACACACCGTGTAGCTGCTGGTGGCCAATTTGTAGGCAATCTTAGCTGCAGTCAGCACTTGCGTGCAATGGATGTCTTCCTTACCCATAATCCCTAATGCTGCTGGAATGCCAGGGTCAATGGTGGTTTTATTTAAAATCCCGCGACCGCAGGATCTAGTCCCAAGATGGCGGCGCCTGCGATTGGCAGCAGCTGATGGGGGTTGCAGACTCTGGGGAGGCGGAGGACTGGCGCACAGCAGCATAAAATAGGGTGAAGCGGAGGAGACAGTGACCATGGTGGCGGACCAGTGAGGGGCTCTGTGGCTGCAGGCTGATAAGCAAACCACGCAGGCCGTGGGCTTCTGGTGACCTGGATTCACACCAAGCTGTGGACTGCTGGAGACCAGCTCAAGACTGGCTGAAGGGGGTGCCAGATATCAGAATCAGCACGCGAGAGAGGGCTGAGGGTACTGAAAGTTTACTGATCGTGTCGGAGGCTTGGATCTGGAGCTCGGACCGTGGATGCTTTTGATTGGATTCTATGTGCCTGCGGAAGGTGCTGGAGGCGAATCCACAGGCACTCGGTGACACTGGGGGGATTCTCTTTTGCTTCTCTAAGAGGTGCTTCAGGTAGTTTCTGCCGATGGCGAATCTGTCTGCCTTACACCAGATGAAGGCAATTTTCGTGTAATACTGCACTGTATTTAACAGTGAAGGAACCTTGAACCTTGAGATATGGCCTGACCTGAGTGTTTCAGCATTTTCTGTTTTTATTCAGGCGTGCATGTCTTGAGAATGACCAATTTCTCCGCAATACTGTCACCAGTGGTAATTCGAAGCAATGGAATGCTTTTCCATTTTATCTTTTACTTCTGTAACTATTTGCCCTGTTTTCTACTTAAGTGTCTGTGTTTTGGATATTGGAATATTTTTGCAGTTCTCTGAACACATGCAATTTTTGGGGATCTGGTTGGCAAATGAATGAAAGGACAGACTATTATTTGGGTGGGCAGAATATTCAAAATGTAGAAATGAAAAGGGACTTGAGATGTCCTCAGTGTGAGTTGGTGGTGAAGAAGAATACATTGTTGGCATTCATATTTTGAGGAGTAGGATACAAGAGCAGGGATGTGACACTGAGGCTTCATAAGGTAGTGGAAAGGTCTCACTTGGAGTGTGGGGTCAGTTCTGGGCTCCTTATTTAAGAAAGTAAGTGCTGGCATTGGAGAGGGTTCAGAGAAGATTCACCAGAATAATTCCTGGAATGAAGGGGCATTTGACGGCACTTAGACTGTACCCCTTGGAGTTCAGAGGAATGGGGGGGGGGGATGGTGGGGGGAACCTCCTGATAGAAGCATTTTGAATGTTGAAAGGCCTGGACAGAGTAGATGTGGCAAAGTTTTTTTCTCGTGGTTGGGGAGTTTTGGACAAGAGGGGACAACTTCAGGATTAAAGAGCGCCCATTTAAAACAGAGTTGTGGAGGAATTTCTTCAGCAGAGTGGTGAACCTTTGGAATTTGCTACCACTGGCGGCCATGGAGGCCAGGTCATTGGGTGTATTTAAGGCAGAGATTGATGGGTATCTGAATAGTCAGGGTATCAAAGGTGATGGGAAAAGATAAGGGTGTGGGGCTGAGTGGGAGAACGGATCAGCTACGGTGGAATGGCGGAGTGGACTTAATGGCCGATTAAAATATATAGTCTTTAAAATACTTTGTGATAGTAGTTTCAACTTTTCACATCCCACACTCTCTTCATTGCCTCGCTCTCTGAAAAGCTGCTCAATCTTTCTTTGGCTTGGCTTCGCGGACGAAGATTTATGGAGGGGGTAAAAAGTCCACGTCAGCTGCAGGCTCGTTTGTGGCTGACAAGTCCGATGCGAGACAGGCAGACACGGTTGCAGCGGCTGCAGGGGAAAATTGGTTGGTTGGGGTTGGGTGTTGGGTTTTTCCTCCTTTGCCTTTTGTCAGTGAGGTAGGCTCTGCGGTCTTCTTCAAAGGAGGCTGCTGCCCGCCAAACTGTGAGGCGCCAAGATGCACGGTTTGAGGCGATATCAGCCCACTGGCGGTGGTCAATGTGGCAGGCACCAAGAGATTTCTTTAGGCAGTCCTTGTACCTCTTCTTTGGTGCACCTCTGTCACGGTGGCCAGTGGAGAGCTCGCCATATAAAACGATCTTGGGAAGGCGATGGTCCTCCATTCTGGAGACGTGACCCATCCAGCGCAGCTGGATCTTCAGCAGCTCAATAGACTTTCAGTAATCTACTATACAGGCTGCCAATCCATAGTTCTCCTTCCACTGTCATGGTCTGGGCTAATTCTGGGGAACAAAATTTTTTTGGTGGAGAGGAGGAGAGGGGGATGAAAGATTAGCATTTGGACAGGCTGTAACAAATGGACATGACTGAAACCTTGCATCTGTTTCATCTGGCTTTGAACTTGCCCAACAACCCTACCCCCATCCCATGTGTTAACAGACCTTATTTTCCATTGAAATGAATCCTCTGGCATACCCCTTGGTGAAGCTCGTTGTTGTTTCGTGCAACACTGGTAAAGATATTTCAAGACTTCAATACCCCAAAGAATAGTCCAGCCGGTTAACTAATTATTTGCGTTGTGTGCCATTGTTTGAAGCAAGGGAGCTGATGTGCACAGGACAAAGATTGCTGAGATAAATGATCAAAGAATCTGTTTTAGCGACGCTTATTTTCAGGATAAATTTGGCCAGGTTCTGCTGATGTCTTAATTGTTCAAATATTAATGAGTTTTCAAGCCCTGCGCTGAGAATGTTGGATAAGGAGTTTGTCCTCAAATGTTATGAGCGAGGACTGATACCCACAATTTATTGACTGAGCCATTGCTTCTCTTTGAAGCATCTTCTGCCATATGCATCATAGAAGGGAGAGTGGGTACGAGAAGGGCAGGGAAAGATGGAGTGTTGGGCAGGGAAAGATGGAGTTTTGGCCAGGTGGGTGCGAGATTATGGATGCACGAGACAGGATAGCTTGATAAACTTTCTTCTAAGCATTTTATTTAAGCCCCGCAAGGGCAGTCACGGCCTGTTCCAACAGGAGTCAGCTCTTCTGATTAGAGAGCACTATTTATTAGGCAGGTAGATGATGCTGTTTGTCTAGTGCATGACATTTTTGTAAGGCAACCTGTTTGTTGTTCATTAAAGAGATTACAGGAGATTAGCTCTCAGGTCCATATTTTAATTGGGGAATTGGCCAGTTTGAATCAGTGAGTCACTTACCTTATTAGTTTGTGCACCAATATCCTGTTGTTTTTAAAGGATCACATAATGAATAGGCTACTCAGCCCAAGACACTCCTGGCCATTGAATAAGTCATGCTCTCTTGTTCTTTTGACATCCTTGTGCATATTTCTCCATTGAAATATTTATTAAATCCCCTTTTGAATATTCTCTTTCCATTGCCTTTTCAGACAGTGTATCCAGATTGCAACCCACTGAGAATATAAATAAATTTGGCTCTTCTGCTGAGTTACATGAAGCTGGGTCCTATGATGATTGGTAACTTCTGTTACTGGAACCAGTTTCTTTACGGATTCATGAGAGATGAGAGCAGAAGTAGAACCCATCGAGTTTGCTCCGCCATTTTGATCATGAGCTAATCACGCAGACCTCTCACACGTCCTCGCTCCCTGGCCTTCTCGTGACCCATCATGCCCTGACTAATTAGATTAGATTAGATTCAGCTTTATTGTCATTGTGCCAAGTACAATGAAATACAATTAGCATCTAACCAGAAGTGCAAACAAAAAAGAACTATTTTCAATAAAAACAATTGTGAATAAAAGCAAGCGCTCAGGCAAACAACCAAGTTTCAAAATACTGACAGTGCAAATATGGGTACAATAATACTCTGAGATTCAGCAGGGTCACAGTCTCAGAAAAGAAGCTCTTCCTGGTCTGGGAGCGGAGTAAAGAGTCCATAGTTAGGGTGAGATGCATCCTTGATAATACTTTTCCACTAATCACATACCTGTCAATCTCTGACTCAAAGGGCAGCTTGGATGGCGTAGCAGTTAGCGCAACACTGTTACAGCGCCGACGCCTGGGACCAGGATTTGAATCCTGCGCTGTCTGTAAAGAGTTTGTACATTCTCCCCATGACCTGCATGTTTCCTCCAGGTGCTCTGGTTTCTTCCCATCGTTCAAAACGTACGGGGATGGGGGGTCAATTGGGTGTAATTGGCCAGCACAGCCAAAAGGGCCTGTTACTGTGCTGGATGACTAAAACCGTGAAGATTTTGAACATCTCTATTAAACCTCACCTTAACGTTCTCGACCAAAGAGAATGGATCTGTTCTCTTCACATAACCTCGAATCAACCTCACCGTAATCTTCTCGACTAAAGAGAGTGACCCTGGTATCTTTGATAGCCTTGTCGCCGTTACCATTCCAGTTTTATAGTTCTTCCTATCGACATGTTATTCTCAGCTGGAATCTGTTCTGCATGGAACCCAATACCACTTGAACCCTGGAGCGTCCCCAGTTCAATATTGACATCAACAGTTTGAAATGAATTGCAGGATGGAATCAGTATTTTCTTTTGACTTTCAAAGACCTGCCTTTTGGCTCAACAAACAATATCTGGTCATTTCAACTCATACACCACCTGTACACTCAGTTAAAAGAAAAGGCTTTTGTTTACTGAGCTCACTGCCCACATGCATGTTCCTACAATGCATGCATGGCATTTGGAATGAATACTGTCTTTTCTTCTTCCTGCACTTGTTCATGCATAGGTGTACAGGGTGATAGATGTTACATGACATGTAAAACTCCCATTGTTTCTTTCCCTGTTCATCTTTGTTCAGTATGTGTGTTACGCCTGGTTGTGTGCCGAGGACCGGAGAACGCTGTTTCGTGCAACAGGACGACAAGAAACTTGACTTGGTCGGAGCCTTTGCACTACTCCCATCTCCCTATACTGCTGCAGTTATGGTCATTAGATTGGTAATAAATTAATCGAAAGGAACCTTCATCTTATCATTTATGGTAGGTTTTATATTTAGGTTTATAGGAGTGAAACAACTCTTATAAATGTCAATGCCCAGGTGCCTCCCTCTTTTAATTCGCTAGTATCTTGCAAATCTCAAGACTGCCACTCCTTATTCAGACGCTGCAGTTTCTAAAATATTCATGAAATTGGATTGTCAAGGCCGAGGTATATAATTAAAGGAAGATAACAGCAGCTTTCATGTATAAACTTCTATGATGCACCTTGGGACCTTGAGCAGAGAAGGCTAAGAGTCGTATTAATAGAAGAGTTCAAAATTATGGGGTGTTGATAATAAGGAAACACTGTGTACACTGGCAGGGGAGTTGATACCCAGGGAGCACAATTAAGATAATTGGTGAAAGAACTCGAGGGGAGATGAAGAGACATTATTTTTGTTGCGAGACTGCATCACCTGAAAAGGTGGAAAATGCTGTGGAAGCTTTCAAAACAGGATTTGGACAAATACTTAAACAATGTAAAAGAACCATGGTGACAAAATAAGGAGAAAATCAACAGTTGAAGAATTTTTCTTAATTTTGTGATCAACCTCTTAATTTTTAAGTCATCAGTTTATTGTCATCTGATTGTACAAGTACAACCCGATGAAACAGCGTTCTCAGTGCAAAACAATGCAGGTACACAGCCAGACATGACATACATTCAAACAATGCACAGGCACGACAAAGATTCATATAAATAAATGGATAGTAGAGTCTTGGAGGGTCAGTGTGACCAGTTCCTTTGGTCGTTCAGCATTCTCACTGCCCGTGGGAAGAAGCTGTTCCTCAGCTTAGTGGTGCTGGCTCTGATCCTCCTGGATCTCTTCCCCAGTGGCAGCATCTTAAAGATGCTGTGTGCGGAGTGGAAGGGGTCCTCAAAGATTTTTCACACCCTCTTCAGACAACGAACCTGATGGATCATGTCAGTGGTTGGGGGGTGGGTGGGTGGGGAGAGGAGACTACACTTATCCTCCCTTCCACTCTTATGGTCCTGTGGATTGACCTTGATCCATTTCTCTGTGGCAACTATACCATACTGTAATGCAGCCGGCCGGGTTGCTCTCCATAGAGCTCCTGTAGAAGGTTGACCTCCTGGCCACAGGATAAGTTGACATAAGTCACTCTGTAGGCCAATAAACACACGCCACTGACAGCAATTATCACCATGCCACCCCATGTTAGAGCACACTCTACCAGGAAAGTCAGCTGAACTTAACTCCTCAAAACGACTGCCTGGACTCATTTTGCACTTTCCCATTTTCCTCCCGTGCATGTCTTCACCTTTCTGATCCAACAGTGTCTTGCTTTAAAATGTTTATCTGTGTCTTCTGATCCTTCCAATTGCTTCACTCTTCACAGCTGAACAAGATGCCTGAATTCCTCCAATTTTGATCTCCTCATCTCTCTTTCACATACCTCTACCTTTGAGATGCATTCTGTAAATATCAAGATCTTAAATTCTGGCATTTTCCTCACAACCACCTCTCCTCTAATCCCATCTCATCAAGGTTTTGGTCATCTGCTCACACAATGAGTCGATGTCTAATTTTGTTTCATGAAATTCTTGGAGATGCTTTACTTTCTAATAGGCATTGCAGCAAAAGTCCTACAATCGGAGTGGGTCAATCCAGATATTTGGATTTTCCAGCAGTATGTTTATAATTCAAATTTAAAGAGAATCAAGAAGAGATGAACAAGTAAATTTTGATAGTTTATTGATGGACAAGAAAAACAAGACAAGACAAACAGAAAGACAAATAAATATTTATCATTAATTTCCACAACTTCTGTTCATCTGTGGCGCTTACGTGTGTATAAATTAAAAAAGTTTGAGAGTTTTCAAGAAGATCGGATTCTCGAGTGCTCTTGATTATCCGGATTTTAGGACTTTTACGGACATACACTGAAACCTCGTTAGATTCATTAATCCACGGAATCACTTATAGCGCAGGTGTCTGTGGACCCCAAACTTTGCAAATAAGTTGATTAAAGTTCAGAATTCCAATATTAAAAGAATGCACTTGCTTTCTTTCATGGAAATTGTTAGTTCTCGATAGGGGATCCTTCGAAAACTGGTAAATCTTGGACACCATCTACAGCATTCTAACGAGGTTTTACTGTAATTATTGAACAGTACAGCTGCTGAGTTCAGAACCATATTTTGCCTGTTTTTATGCTCCTTTTTATTTACTGTTGGGAACAGTGTTCTCGCCGAACATGTATTCCATCAACCTCAAAAGTTTGAGAGAAGGACAGGAGGGGATGCTGGCACAGAAACAATTAGTATTGTGAGCAATTTTGGGCCCCTTTTACATAGGCTCTTCCAAGGCGTGAACATTGCTCTCTTTATTGTGCCACGCCTTCTGTGTAAAAGGTGTGAAGATGGAATGGGGGGGCAGGTTATTGTAGTCCTGCCTTGAAGCCGGCAGAGGAGGTAATCATAGCACCGAGTGAACGTCTGTGTAAAAAGGGTGAGCCGGCAGGGCGGGACCAGGATGGCAAAGGATATGTAAGTTATACATCACACTGTTGTGTTATACGCCGTGACTCGTTTGCTTCTGGAATGCTGGCATGCTTTGTAAAATGACACACTGGGGCAGAATTATGCCGGCATTGTTTGGTTCAGTGTAAACTAGCAAAGCCAGCCTAATGATGGCCTTCTTTACGGCAGTATTGTGGGATCTCTGTGTAAAAAGGTCCTGAGGAATGACGTGATGGCATTTGAGAGCTGCAGAGAAGGTTCACCAGAATCAACCCTGCCACGAAAGGGTTTCATGTGAAGGGCATTCGATGGTACTGGTGCTGGAGTTTAGAGGATGAGGAGGAACCTCCTTGAAACCTGTCAAATACTGAAAGTCCTGGATAGAGTGGTTGTGGGAAGGATGTTTCCTTTGGTGAGAAGGCACAGCGTCAGAATCCCTTTAGAATAGAGATAAAGAGGAGTTTCTTCCTCCAAAAGGTGTTGAATCTGTGGAATATATTGCCACGGATGATTTTGGAGGCCAAATCATTGGGTATAAATTTAAAGCTTTTGTATAATTGTCAGTTATGTTCACCTAATATATCAGATAAAGGACACTCCAATAGATGTAAAACACGAATGTCTGCAGTCACCATGGTTAAAGTGTAAAATCACATCGCTGGAGAAACTCAGTGGTTCAAACAGTGCTCTTTATATAGCAAAGGTAACCAACATTTCAAGCTTGAGCCCTTCATCAAGGTCTGGGCAAAAGTGGGCAGGCCCCTGGACAAAATGGTGGGGGGGGGAGGGAAGAGATGGGCAGGGGGAGGAGAACAGTCTCACAGGCAGGAGGTAATGGTTGGATAAGGGAGGATGGGCACCCCAGCAAACAGGCGCGGGGGGAGGGCTCTGTGAATGGAGGGGGAAGCGGGTGGAGACCTGGAGGAGAGGGATGGGGAAGGGAGAGGAAGAACAGGCAGAAGGAATGAATGGCCATCTGGCTGGAGCATGCCAAAGGGTTTGAAAGGATAGTAGGTTAAATGACGGGGCAGAGTCAATGGGCTGAATAGTCTAATTCCAATCCTAAGTCTTATACAATAGGCCACATGGTCACCCTTTCTCAGGGAAAATAATTCGGGGAAAATGAAGTTCTAGCAAAATCTTCTGAAGAGAGGCTCGGCCAAAGTCTGAATGCCGGTTGCTTTTCATGGCTATTGCAAGAGCCTTAGATCTGTCCTCATTTCGACTCTCCATTTCCTGACGTTCCCGTGTATTTCATCGCATGATCTCTTGTCGGATGCGGGATGGTGTGAGATAGAAGAAACTGAAAATATTATTTCTAAGGTCCTACAATTTGTCCAAGATAAAGCCATCTGTTCTTTAAAATAAACTAACGCTCCATCTCATTCTTAACTCTCTGAATCACTTATTAACACATTTGGAAGTGTGCCGAGTGTGAGAAAATTGCTGGATGAAAGTTTTCCCAGAAGTTTGCTTTTTTTTTGTTATGATCTCCCACTGGAAAATAGCAAGTTTTAATTTTCAGAGAACTTGTTTGCTTTTGCCTCTTCAGACTCTTTTAGTTCCTTTATTTTATTGTGGCGGACAATGCTCATGGTGATGGCAAACCCCAGGATGCACTTCCCATGTGTCGGCTTGGACTCATTGATTGGAGCCTTCCACAAGTTCAAATGACATTTTCAAGACTTTCAGGCGTAATCTGTATTGACTGAAAGGGAGCACTGCCTTTCAAATGATTTCCGATTTATTTTCAGAGAACATACATGACATCATGTACAACCGTGAGATTCCTTTTTCCTGTGGGCCTGGCAGAATGACCACTTATTGGTAGTGAAAAAAAATAAACTGTACACAACGTAAACATGTAAACAAATAAAGAACTGTGAACAGATAACGAATGTAAACAAACTGACTGTGCAATGCAGAGAGAACAAAAAGAAAATCACTAAAGTGCACAAGTGCGAGTCTTTAAACAGGTCCCTGATTGAGTTTATCGTTGAGGAGTCTGATGGTGGAGGGGGAGCAGCTGTTCCTGAACCTGGTGGGGCGAGTCTTGTGGTACCTTGTAACACAATTGAGATTCAGAGACTTGTGAGGAGTACAAACATGCTTTTAATAGCTTACAGTCAATGACCGGTAGACACAATAGTCCTCTGGTGAATCTGAGGTAATATTGGAGTAGGTGAGGGTGGAGCCAGGGGAGAAGCCAGTCATCTGAACAACAGATGGACAGTGAATTCCAGTTCACAGCATTCACCCCTTCCTTCAGAATAGAGCCTGTGGGTGAAAAACAGAGACCATTCATTAAAAAAAATATCTACAAATCTGGTAGTTCTGGTCGAGTGTCTCAGTACTGGAGGATTTTGGGCTTCCCGAACTTCCTGAACCTCCTGTGGTACAGGGTCAGTGGGTCTCAAGGGCTCTAGCTCAGGCCATGGGGAGGATTGGTCCACTTCCCGAGCAGTGTCCTCCGGGACCCTGACTGGGGTAAGCCTGGCACTCTTGAGGCATCGGGCATTGGGCCCTCAGTTCCGGCGGGTGCCATGTCTCTGATTGAGACGGTGTCCTCTCTGCCGTCAGGGTATGCCACGTTGGGCTGGCGAGCAGCAGGTGCATCCTCCCGATCAGGAGGTCTGTCTTTCTCCTCCTCAAGTGCTTTCTCAGCAGGACTAGCCCCGGGTGCCATCAGCCAAGCCGGGAGAGTAGTCCCAGATGTGGATTTCCACTGGAACGTAGACGTAAGCTCGTGAGGAGTTGTGTTGGTCGCCGTACAGACGAGTGACCTTATGGATTGGATGTGCCGTGGATAGGACTTCTTGCCAGTGTGAATCTGGAAGGCCTTTGGACCAGAGAGCCAATTTCACGGCCTTCCATATAGCTGTGCTCTCTTTTTCAACTTGTCTATTTCCCTGTAGCTAGATTGTAGCTAGTCGCGAGGTGCAGCAAGAAGATGCTGGCGGCGAACAGCATGGAGAGGCTGGGCAGGTCCTTCGGGACTTGGGCACGAGTCAAGCGATGATTCGGGGATTGTATACACGGTCACCCTCTTTGGGTTCCCTTTAGCCCAGCAGACCTTCACCAGTGCCCTCGTTTACCACATCCAATGCACACTGAGTCTTTCGCGGGGCATCGGGCCTGGGGGTGCTGTGCTTGCCAACAGAAGTAGCATTCCCAGTTGCGAGCGGCCTCAGCCAATGGCCTGGTCCTCTGAAAGGGCGCTGCTTTCACCCGTGACGTCGTCAGCTCCCAGTGGGGCCTGCTCGAACGCTTTCGCCAGCTCCAGGGTGTTGGCCAAGTCTCTCTTCCCCAACTCCAGCAGTTCCTGCCTCATGTACCTCGAACTCACTCCTACTATGAGGGTGTCCCGGATTTGTTTCTCCTCTCTCCTGGGCTGTGGCCGCTTTGTAGTGGCACTTTCTGGTCAGGACCCACAGTTCAAAAATATAGTCATCCAGCGATTCACCCGGACGCTGCCGATGTTGAGATAGTCGGTGCCTCTCCAGCACGTCATTTGGGGGCCTCATGTACCAGGCCTTCAAGCTTTCTAAGGCCTACTTGTAGGTAGCACAGTCTCTGATGACAGCATTCACTTTGGGACCATCAGGGAGAAGTGCCGATCTCTGGAGACCATCCGAGTTGAAGATGTCTTAAGTGGCCATCAGGTAGGACTGGAAGTACTCAGCCAGTAGGCAAATTCCTCCGGGGCCTCAGGGGACAGAGGGTCGACCTGGAGCAAGCCTGGCTTCAACAAGGCTTCCATCCCATTTCAAAGTTAAGCTGTTAAAATTGTAATGCGACTGATTACACTCAGAGACAAGCGAGGACACAAACACACTTTTAATAGCTTATAATCCATGGCCAGTAGACACAATAGTTCAATTTTTAAACTTTCAATTTAGACGTACAGCTCAGTAGCACCCCCTTTTGGCTCACAATCCCACGCTGCCCAATTATACCCAATTGATCTCCAACTCCCAGTACATTTTTGAACGGTGGGAGGGAACCGGAGACCCAGAGGAAACCCACGCAGAACGTACAACCTCCTCACAGTCAGCGTGGGATTGGAACCCCGGTCCCATTCGCTGGCACTGCAAAGGCATTACGCTATGCTAACCGTGAATTTGATTTTAAAATATTTTATTGCTTTTGAAGTGCTTTTGTGTATTCTGAGGCAATGAAATAGCATATACCCATATATATTCAAGTTCTCCAGTCGCATAAAACGCAACTAAGAAAGGCTTTCACCTCAGCCCATCAAGAGAAAACGGGGCCTGCATTGGCTCAGCACCATTCTAATCACCTTCGAGGTGCCCTAAGACTTCATAGACTGTGACGTTCTTGAACTGAAATCATTACTGTCATAATGCAGGAGTGGCTGTCAGCTGATTTTCACCCAGCAAGATCCCACAAGCATTGTGGTCATATGGGCTTCAATCTTCTCTTTCCACCTATAATAGGTTTTCAAACAAATACTCTTTCCACGGCAGGAGAGGCCAGAAATAACTGGAGAAAGAGAGAGGGGTGTGAGATCTTTTTTTTACACAAAGAATGGACTTCCCGAAAGGGCGGAGAAAGCAGATTAGTTGTTAGCTTTCAATAGAAAATTGGACAATTGCATGTTGGGGAGAACATTTCAGGCCGTTGGTGGATGGAGTGGAGACTATAGGACTAATTGGTTGGCCCTTTCAAAGAAAGGCAGCACAAATATCATATCTTTTCTTGTAACATCCTACCATTTCACATCAAGTCTCCTGGCAATTCATCTGGAACTCTTTGAAACTACAGGGCAGTCCTGGGGAGTTGAATGAGGATTCCTCTTGATTTTGTGTGACAAGTAAAGCCAGTGGAATAAAATAAAAGTTTCTTGCATAGGTATTGAGAGCGACTGAAGGCGCTTCCAGCTATCAGAGCTGTTCTTCAACCTTCTCCATCTGGATTCACACCACTATTTGCCTGCCTTCTTCTTCTTCTGACCACCGCTCCCACTCTCCCTCCTTCCTCTCGCTCCCCCTCCCCTCTCCATCTCTCCCTCTCTCAGCTCCTTGCTCAATGACTCTCTGTGATAGAACTTGGCTGAAGATCAAGAGGCTGGCCTACTTGGTTGTAAGTTTATTATCACCTCCCGGTGCATAATAGCAGGACCCATATGCAGCCAGCACCAATCCCTGGCGCTTCTGCTGTTCTGGAATGCATGACTCGATCGCAAGCCCCCGTCCTCCCATCACAGAGCACAATGGCTCCCCTTGTTCAACTCTGCATGATCGGATGTTTTATATGCTCATTTTCTCTTTAATTGAACTTTGATTTTGTTGAAATGGATCGGTGCAACTAAGAGCAATTTGTGAATGAAAACTCCCGGGATTCCCTTCAAAGCTGTTAACACCATTTCAAAGGTTCTCTGCTGCATTTCGTCACCCCCAGAATACATTACTACTGCAAATTCATCCAAGATTGTGTTTATTGGCTCCAGGGTGAGTTTGTGGCCAGACTCAAAAACAGTGGATCAGAGATTTTTTTCCTCTTACTTTAATAGCAAAAGGAAATCTCAATTACTGTAAATATGACATCCAGGAATGTTGTATCCAGTAACACGTAACAGGTATAGATAACAACTAAAAAATGTCATGTTGCTACATTATGAGTTATACCCAATATTTCTATATTTATGGAAGTACTTACTGGTACTCAGCAGTGAGAGTTTTGGATCCAGTGACATTGGCCTCTGTCGGTCATGGTTGACCGTGGGTGCTGCGGCTCTGGTAGTAGCTGGAGAGGCCTCTCCAGGGCGTAAGCCAGAGCAGAGTTGATATAGAGATCCCTCTGTTGCCCATGCAGTGGGGACCCCCCCCCCCCATGGTGATAACAGGTCTAAAGGAGTGCGAACATCGATAAAGTTTAATGCCAGCAGCAGCATCACAGGGGTTGCCGTGCCAGGGCTGGGTACGGCAGTCAGCCGCCTTTGGGTCTCCAACTCTGGACTTTTCCCCTCGGGGTTTACTTCCTGTGAGGTATAAGCACAAGGCAGCGGGGGCTTGAAATCGGAGTTTTCCCTCTCCTAGATGAGTTACCATCCGTGGTTAACCAGCCCCATCTGCCCGGAGCGTCTGGTTTCAAGGCGCCAGTGGCCCGCCTTTGCCCCTTCTCCTGTCAGTGAGAACAGCTTCGCTGGGCACAAGAACGATGCCACACGTGAAGGCCAGGAATTGGACGCATGCCATGAAGAGCATTTGTGCAGCAGTGGGAGCTCGTCCCCACTAACCCCCTTCAGCTATGACAAATACAGGACTATTATATTCAGAAATACAATGAGTGTTATGTATGGGAAATTTACAACTAATTAAGCATAATGTATTACTTCAGGAAGGGGTTTATCCAACAATAATTTTATTGTAATCCATTAAATCCTCCAAATCTACTCACAGGATAAGCAAATAAATATCAACGTCCTTTTCCAGGCCAACATCGCCCATATTGAGGTCAGATTAAGTTCCGTCAGCTCCAACTGGCATATTGTTTACATGCCTGAGACCAGACTTCCAAAAACAAGCACACTGTTCTGAACTTTTGTCACAGCAAGACCAAGGAAATGGTTCAAGGATGATCTCAAATCCCCTTTGGAAAGGTTTAACCTGCCCATCAATCTGTTGAAATCCCAAAATGGAGAAGGAGAATTCAGGGTGATACTTTTTAAGGCCATCATCAGATCAGCCATGACCACACTGAATGGTGGAGCAGGCCCGATGGGCCAGATGGTCTGCTCCTGCTCCTATGCTCTTGTGTTCTTATGTTCTCCCAAACAAATGAAACCTACTTGCCCTGCCAAGTTCATTCTGCCTCCCATCACAGAGTCTGTGGCTCCCACGTTGGATTCCACAGCTACTTTCAGAATGCCATGGATTGGTGGGGGGGGGGGGGGAAGAGTCATAAAAAGCATTTTTCCATGTAACGTATGGGAGTGTGATATCCATCAATAATACCCAGGCAGGAGTTTTATCTCTATTTCTTTTTACTTCGTTTGGGATGTACAAATTTCTCAACACCCATCTGTATAAAGTGAAGGGAGGAATGTTTAGAGGAGATGTCAGGGGGACGTTTTTTTTACACAGAGTTGAAGGTGCCTGGAATGTATTGCCAGGGGTGATGGAGGAGGGTGGAACTATAGGGACATTTAAGAGACTCTCAGACAGGCCCATGGATGAAAGAAAAGTAGAAGGCTCAGAATCAGAATCTATTGTCATGAACATATCACGAAATTCGGTGTTTAGTGGCAGCATCACATTGCAAACTTTCATGTTAACTACCTTAAAAAATAAATAAAAAATAGTGCAAGAAAAAGTCAAAGTGTGGCTGTGTCTGCGAGTCGTTACCCGTTCAGGAATCTGATGGCGGAGGAGAAGAAGCCGTCCTTGTGCTGCTGGGTGCTCATCTTCAGGCTCCTGGACCTTTTCCCCGCTGGTAGCAGAGTGAAGAGGGCAAGGCCTGAGCAGTTGGTGGGGGGGGAGGGGCGGGTCCCTTGAGGATAGAGGCTGCTTTCTTAAAGCACCGCCTCTTGTCGATGTCCTCAACGGAGTGAAGCCTGGGGCCTGTGATGTTTCAGGGCGAGTGAACAACTCTATGGAATTTTTCCTTGTCCTGAGCATTGGCAGTTCCCTACTAAACAGTGATGCAACCAGCCCATATGGTCTCCACGGTACGCCCGTGGAAGTTTTCAAAAGTCTTTGATGGATCTCCTCAAACTCCTCTCAAAGTATAGCTTATGAGTTAGGGAGGGGTCAGTTTTTTTGGGGTATTTATAGGTCGGCACTATATTGTGGGCCGAAGGGCCTGTAATGTGTTGTAATGTTCTATGTTATTGAACTGCTCTGGTGTAGGTACTCCCATAATGTTAATAGTTCAGGAGTATGATGATCTTGACTCAATAGTGATTTCAATTCAGGATGGTATAGAATTTAAAGGAGCTGGAGAACGTGACCCCTGTTCTTCCTGATGGAGGCAGTTGTGATTTCTATTGAAGTAGCCTCCAAAAATATCTGCAGTCCAATTGCACCACAAGAGGTAAGTCACCCAACCCAGATGGAATGCATCCTCGATTCTAAGGAAAGAAGGAAAAGGAATCGCAGAGGTGTGGGCATGGATGGCTTCAGGATTGGTGCATAATGACTGGAAAATTGCAATTGCAAAGGGTGGAGCAACAAAACTAGTAACCAAGACCAGAAAAGATATCAATAAGATTGAAAGAGTGCAGAGAAGATTTATGAGAACGTTGCTGGGACTTGAGAAACTGAGTTGCAGGGAATGGTTAAGCAGGTTAGGACTTTTTTTTCCCTTGGAGAGTAGAAGAATGAGTGGAGATTTGATAGAGTTGCAAGCGTTAACATTCTGAATGAAGACACAATGCTCCTTGATCTCAGTCGGTCGGTTCACATAACCCTTGTCAACAGTTATACAAAATTATGAGAGGTCTTTTCTTTGGCTTGGCTTCGCGGACAAAGATTTATGGAGGGGTAATGTCCACGTCAGCTGCAGGCTCGTTTGTGGCTGACAAGTCCGATGCGGGACAGGCAGACATGGTTGCAGCGGTTGCAAGGGAAAATTGGTTGGTTGGGGTTGGGTGTTGGGTTTTTCCTCCTTTGTCTTTTGTCAGTGAGGTGGGCTCTGCGGTCTTCTTCAAAGGAGGTTGCTGCCCGCCGAACTGTGAGGCACCAAGATGCACGGTTTGAGGTGATATCAGCCCACTGGCGGTGGTCAATGTGGCAGGCACCAAGAGATTTCTTTAGGCAGTCCTTGTACGTCTTCTTTGGTGCACCTCTGTAACGGTGGCCAGTGGAGAGCTCGCCATATAACATGATCTTGGGAAGGCGATGGTCCTCCATTCTGGAGATGTGACCTACCCTGTGGAGTTGGATCTTCAGCAGCGTGGATTCGATGCTGTCGGCCTCTGCCATCTCGAGTACTTCGATGTTAGGGATGAATTCGTTCCAATGAATGTTGAGGATGGAGCGGAGACAATGCTGGTGGAATCGTTCTAGGAGCCGTAGGTGATGCCGGTAGAGGACCCATGATTCGGAGCCGAACATGAGTGTGGGTATGACAACGGCTCTGTATACGATAATCTTTGTGAGGTTTTTCAGTTGGTTGTTTTTCCAGATTCTTTTACGTAGTCTTCTAAAGGCACTATTTGCCTTGGTGAGTCTGTTGTCTATCTCGTTGTCGATTCTTGCATCCGAAGAAATGGTGCAGCTGAGATAGGTAAACTGGTTGACCGTTTTGAGTTTTGTGTGCCCGATGGAGATGTGGGGGGGCTGGTAGTCATGGTGGGGAGCTGGCTGATGGAGGATCTCAGATTTCTTCAGGCTGACTTCCAGGCCAAACATTTTAGCAGTTTCCGCAAAACAGGACGTCAAGCGCTGAAGAGCTGGCTCTGAATGGGCAACTAATGCGGCATAGACAGAGTAAATCCCTTTGAGGTTGGGTGAGTTACAAACCCATGTTATGGAGTCCAGAGGACCCCAAAAACCAGAGCAAAAGATATGCCCCACAACATGGGGTTACTTTAACAAAAGTAGTTTTTAATTATATTTGAACAAGAAAACAGAATTAAACTTTAACTTATTACTTAACCTACCTAACCTACTTAATCCCCCCACTAATACTAAGTGCAGGTGTGTGTAATGTATATTTAAGATTAGAAAAGTTATTTGGATCACAGTCTAATCTCACTGGTTGGAGGCAATTCTTGTTCTGTGCACAGCAGTTAACATTAACAAAGTTCACCAATCTTTGGTGCTTAACAGGCAAATAGTTACCACTCAGGAGGGTTCTTGCTGGTTTTCAGAGAGAGATTCCTTTTTGTTCCAGGACATCAGCACCTGATTCCTTTCCAATCAGTCTTGGTGACAAAGCTTGCCCCCTTCAGGGTTCTCCTGATGATCCTTCTTCTTTCAGGTCACCTTTCACACCACCAGTCTTCTCCTTTGACCAGGCAGCCTTCCAAAGTTTGCCGGCTTTGTCTTTCTGGAACTGATTTCTGTCTCCTCTCTCTCTTTTTCACTCCCTCCCTCTCTGAGAACAAAGCTGTTCTGTTCCTACCTGCAAAAATCACATGCTCTCCCAGGCAAGCTGCAACTTTGTTGCTTTTTTTGCAAAAAAGTCCTGCAAATATTCTGTGTTTTAAAATGTTTGTGTGCAAGCTGATCTAATAATCCTTCCCAAAACACCTCTAAATACTCTGTCACACCTGAGAACATGGGTTAAGGGTGAAAGGGGAAAACTTTAAGGGGATATGAGGGGGAACTTTTTCAGACAGAGAGTGGTGGGGGTGTGGAACCAGCTGCCAGCTGAAGTGGTGAATACAGGCTCAATTTTAACATTGAAGAAACATTTGGACAGGTACATGGATGGGAGGGATTGGGACAAGGCAGAATAGTTTGGCACTGGTTCTTCAATCTTTTTCAATAGTGGGAAAGGTGCCTGAGTGAACTCTTCCGCAGGGTTGATGCTAATTTGGATGGGTATACAAGGCACAATTTCAGGGACTTCATATGACACAATACTTGGTTTATGCAGTGTCCTTAGGACCTAGAATGCATTGCCAAGGAAGCAGATTCAATTGTAGATATGAAAATGGATCAGAATCAGATTCAGAGTTTATTATCATATAATTTGGTGTTTTGTGGCATTGGGTTTAGTATCTGAAAGGAAAGCACATGTTGGCCTATGTGGAGGGTGTAAAGAAGTCAATTGCTCTTAGCTGAAGATAAAATGGTGTCCTGCACGCCATTTTGTGATTCTGCACTTTGTAAAAATACCCTCTATAGCCATGGTGCCCCAGAGTTGAAGGGAATTGTTGGAGTGATTGGTGAGGTGTTTTTTGGAGCTTGTCTGATCTGGGCATGGAAGATATTCCATCAAGCTCCCAACTTTGCTTTGAGGTTGATAGGGAGCCTCAGGGTGTACAGGAGTGGGTCAGTCATCACTGGATTTCCACCTCTCTCCCTGGCATGGCCAGTTTTCATTTGTTGACGAGTTTTAAGTGGAATTGTACATATTGTGGAGTCCAAGCAAACATTCCCATTTTGGATCTTCTAGTGGAGGTAAGTAATCGTTGAAGCAGTGAAAGATTCGACCAGGGACTGCTTGGTGAAATTCTTTTTTTTGGAATATCTTATGTTTGATTTTCAAAGACATATAAATTTAGGCAACAATGCACTTTCTTACAACACTTCTGTATAACGTTCAGTCTGTTTTACCCCTCCCCTCCCCTCCCATGCCCCAATACAACTGAGAGTATTATACAAATGCAAAAAACCACACGTCCCGTTGAGGTCAATGACCCTTGTGAAAAACTGAAAAAAACCCCAAGGTCCTTAAATAAAAAGGGGCCAGGGACAAACCGTCTGCGTCAAGTCCCACTTCTTTGATCCGAATTATTTCCCTGCTGGGATGGATTGTTTCATTTCCTTCATTCTGAAGGGGTGAAAATTATGTCTGTGTACCGATGAGTTTCAAATAGTGTTGCCACACTCTAACGAATGTTAATAAATTAATAACATAACATAACAATTACAGCACGGAAACAGGCCATTAGGCCCTTCTAGTCCGCACCGAACCAAACACCCCTTTCTAGTCCCACCTCCCTGCACAATGCCCATAACCTTCCATCTTCTTCTCATCCATATTTCTTCCTTAAATCGTACATGATTTTCTCCCGGGGAATGCAAGTCTGCATCTCCGTATTCCATCGTGCAATATTTACTTGGGAGTCGGACTTTCACATGATCGTTATACATTTCTCGGCTACTGCCAAGGCACCTTCACATACTGAATTTGGTACTGGGATGCCCTCTCCTTTGGGGGTGGGGGGAATCAATCCATCCATCTTAATTAGGTTGAGTCACTAAAATGTAAAGACCTGGAGGCCAGCTGTGGGGTCCCGACAGATCCTACGATTACTGTTCTTTTCGTTAAAATTGTTTTTACTTTTTATTTTTTTTATGTGTAATTGTTTTGTTTTACTTTTTGGCTCTTATGTCCCTAATATGTCTGCAAGGTAAAGGGTCACTGTAAAATGCTATAGGGGATGAGGACTAATTTATTGTTGCTTTCTCTCTTTTCAGGGTAATTGTCTAATTTTGTCTCTGGATATATTAATTGGGATAAGGGAGGAAGGATGAGAGGGAGGAGGGGGAAAATTGGTCTTGATGATGAAGCTTATATATAATTGGAAAGTGCAGTGTGTTTTTATTATTATGGATTGTTGACACTGAGTTTGTAAAATTATAAATAAAATATTAAAATTTTTTTTTTGGTACTTAGACAGGTTAAAACTCCCACCCATAATGTTACCCAGAAGGTACAATTCTGGATCCTGTGGAAAATCCATTTGAGTAATTTTTTTTCTCTCCCAAGTCCTGCTCAAAGGATCTCAGATGTGCGCACAGCCTGACTGAGTGGACAAAGGCTCCCATCTCCACACCACACCCAAAGCACATTTCCAAGATTTCTGATTTAGGTTTATGCAATTTTGCTCAGTGAAATTCTTGAAGCAGTGGCCCACCACTGGAACGTATTTTACTTGTGAGTCAGCTCCCACTGTGATCTCTTCTACATCAGAGAGACCGGGCACAGACTGGGAGATCGCTTCGCTGAGCACCTCGGCTCCGTCCACCGCAATCGTGTGGATCTCCCAGTAGCCGCCCATTTCAATTACCCATCCCATTCCTTGCTGATGTGTCTGTCCATGGTTTAATGCACTGCCAGACTGAACCACCCACAATTTGGAGGGATAACCATAATATTGCACGATAACCATCTGCCATCTTCTGTCTGACCGCCCTCCAACCAGATGGCATTAACATTGACTTTTCCGGTTTCCATTAAGAAATCCCCATCTCCCCTTCTACCCTGTCTCCTTCCCTCTAGTTCTGCCTCTTTCTCTCTTTTCCCTTTTCTCTCTGTTTCCTTTCACTGAGCCAAAATCAATTCTTACCTTTGCTCTTATCATCTAATTAACACCTTTTGGGTGTTGGTCTGGACTCCTCCATAATCTGTAGTGTTTAATTAAGATGTGTGCCTGCTTTTTGCTTATACCTTGAAGAACGGCTCAGGCCAAAAATGTCATATATCTTGGCCTTCGATGGGCATTGTGAGACTGGCTGAGTTTCTCCAGCATTTCTGAGTGTATTTTACTCTGTCGACCTCTGACAGTGACATTTATTTTCTGCACCAAATGTGACACAAACCTGGCATGTTTTACTCCTGATGCCCCGTTTACTTCAATATCATGCTTGGTCTAATGCTGCTTTGATGTTATGGGTAGTGACTCTCATGTCATGTTTGGAATTTGGACCAAGGTTCAATGAGGTCTGGAGCTGAATGGTTCTGGCAAAACCAATCCTCGAATCAGTTTATTGTCCTCTCAGCACTTCTTTGAATGCAGAACTTGTCTATTGGATACTCCAGTCTGGGAATCTTGGTACTCATCTCTGACTGTGCAGCACTCCCTGACTGGGATTGGAGCTCCAGTCTTAGGGGAACCCAGCAGAAGGGTGAAATGTGAAATATTTAATAGGGAACTTCTTCACGCGGAGAACGGAGGGAGTGTGGAACCATCTGCCAGCTGAAGTGGCGAATGCAGGGCCGATTTAGACATTTAAGACAACTTTGGACAGGTCCATGGATTGGAGGGTTATGGTCCGGGTTCAGGTCAGTGGGACTAGGCAGAATGTTGCTGTGTAAGGCAATCCTCAGAATTTCCTCTGAAAACGTAGGTTTTGAGCTAATCTCGCTGTACAAGACTATCCCAAGTCTGAAACTTACCATTGAGAGCTTACTACCTCAATAGTCCTTTAGCAACCGTCCCATTGGCCAGTGGAGTGATGCTGTCACAATGTTTTAAAAGCCAATGACCCAGTAAAGGTTTACATTTTATTGGCATATTTTAAAATAAACCACCGCTGGCTCCTTTAACAGGCCTGTTGGACTGGGCAGATGGACCCCGAAGGGGAGCACTGAGACTTTTCTGGTCGTCAGCTGTTGTAAATGGTGACTGGAGTAGGCTGTTAGCTTCCTTTGCTGTGCTGTTAATGTAAGTTATGTGGGACAGATTTGTAATACAATTTTATTGTTTTAATATAACTGGAAAAACAACCAACTGAAAAACCTCACAAAGATAAGCGTATACAGAGCCGTTGTCATACCCACACTCCTGTTCGGCTCCGAATCATGGGTCCTCTACCGGCACCACCTACGGCTCCTAGAACGCTTCCACCAGCGTTGTCTCCGCTCCATCCTCAACATCCATTGGAGCGCTTTCATCCCTAACGTCGAGGTGCTCGAGATGGCAGAGGTTGACAGCATCGAGTCCACGCTGCTGAAGATCCAGCTGCGCTGGATGGGTCACGTCTCCAGAATGGAGGACCATCGCCTTCCCAAGATCGTGTTATATGGCGAGCTCTCCACTGGCCACCGTGACAGAGGTGCACCAAAGAAAAGGTACAAGGACTGCCTAAAGAAATCTCTTGGTGCCTGCCACATTGACCACCGCCAGTGGGCTGATAACGCCTCAAACCGTGCATCTTGGCGCCTCACAGTTTGGCGGGCAGCAACCTCCTTTGAAGAAGACCGCAGAGCCCACCTCACTGACAAAAGGCAAAGGAGGAAAAACCCAACACCCAACCCCAACCAACCAATTTTCCCCTGCAACCGCTGCAACCGTGTCTGCCTGTCCCGCATCGGACTTGTTAGCCACAAACGAGCCTGCAGCTGACGTGGACTTTTTACCCCCTCCATAAATCTTCGTCCGCGAAGCCAAGCCAAAGAAAAGTATTAATTCAGTTCCTCAAACATAAGTTTCAGAAGAAAAATATTTAGTAGTAGGAGTTATGTGAGAGCTTTATGCAGTGCTCTATACCACAGGATATTAAGGTTCGGATTTTATACTTGGCAAATAAGATGGTTTTCTGTGGAGGATGTACAACTACTTTATCAGTTACGTTAACCCTGGATTAATTGTCACGTTACATCTGGCATCCCAGTCCTAAATCACATTAATTTGCACTGCTGCGTGGCCCCTAAGTTGCGCCAAAATCTTGGGGGAGGTGGCGTCAAGCAATGTCACTGGCTGTAACCCCTGGAATAGAACAGCAGCCAACCGTCAAGCACAATAGGCAGGAGCTATTCATCCCAGGATTACGGAGAATTTTACAGCACAGGAACAAGGCCAAGTTGACCATGCTAAAATTTTTGCTCCACACAAGTATTCTTTGTTTTTTTTATCCATCAATACATTTTTTTTTCACTCTTGTGTTCTTTAGCTGCTACATCTTCAGTGTTTCTCTGCCTTGGACCAGCCGCAGCTTGTGATAGTTAAAATGTTTTTTTAAGATTTGCAGCTCTGCGGGGAAAATTCCTCTCAAATTATTTCATTTTTAGTTTTCCAACAGAATGAGTGACAGGTTAATATCAGGAATTGCATGGAGAAGGGGTTGCTGAGAGACATTGGTGGATTATCATCAAAAGAGATACAGTCAATAACTCATGATGCCGTGTCACTGATCTACTTTTTATGTGGCGAGTTCATGCTGGTGACAGATACACTCCTGAAGTTTTCTGTGAGCATTCACCGTGAGCAATCTCTGGGGCATTGACCTGCTCACTTCATGATGTCACCTACCAAATGACAGCGAGGAAAGTCATCTCCCCGGCAACCAAGGTGAACCAGCACTAAATGAAACGGGGCTGAGTTGCTTGCGCAACTCGTCCTGTGCTTAGGCACTGCAAAGCCTGGTATAGCGTTCGGTTTGTACCAGCAGCGATGCAAGTGGGTGTGGGTGTGATGCTGACCGTAGGGTACAGGTAAAGCCACATAAGATGGTCCACAGTTTTGTTTTAAGGTGGAAAGAGATCACTGTGGGATGTTCTAATGTAGGCTGGCAGTTTTGGTGCTGAATTCATGAGTTTATTGAATGAGCTGCCAAACCGAGGACACCCAAATAAGAGGAACACCAATAGAACATTCGCCCCTTCTAGTCTGTGCTGAACTATTCTGCTTATTCCCACTGACCTGCACCCAGCCCATAGCTCTCCAGACCCCTCCTATCTATGTACCTGTCCATATTTTTCTAAAATGTGAAAATAGAGCCCGCATTTGCTGGCAGCTCATTCCACACCCCCACCACTCTCTGTGTGAAGAAGTTCCCCCAAAGGTTCCTCCTAAATTTTTCTCCTTTCACCCTTAAGCCATGTCCTCTGGTTTGTATCTCACCAACCCTCAGTGGAAAAAGTACTTGCATTTAACTCTATCTCGCCCTCGAATAATTTGAATACCTCTATCACTGGCCACCGAGACAGAGGTGCACCAAAGAAGAGGTACAAGGACTGCCTAAAGAAAGCTCTTGGTGCCTGCCACATTGACCATCGCCAGTGGGCTGATATCGCCTCAAACCGTGCATCTTGGTGCCTCACAGTTCGGTGGGCAGCAACCTCCTTTGAAGAAGACCGCAGAGCCCACCTCACTGACAAAAGACAAAGGAGGAAAAACCCAACACCCAACCCCAACCAACCAATTTTCCCTTGCAACCGCTGCAACCGTGTCTGCCTGTCCCGCATCGGACTTGTAAGCCACAAACGAGCCTGCAGCTGATGTGGACATTTACCCCTCCATAAATCTTCGTCCGCGAAGCCAAGCCAAAGAAAAAAAGAATCAAGGGTGAGGAGGTCCTGCAAGGAGAGCCAGGGAGTTAGGCGCTAGGTTGAAGGACAGGACCTCCAGGGTTGTGATCTCAGGATTGCGACCTGTGCCATGTATTGTATTCTCTCTCATTGGCACCTCTATATATTAATTTAGAAAACTTTCCTGAACACATCTGACAAACTCCAAGCCGTCCAGCCCTTTATGGTATGAGAGTCCAAGTCAATATGTGAGGTTTTAGAAATAGGAGGATAACATAGTTTAACACGTGGTTAAAGACGGTGCAGGAGTGAGGGCTTAAGATTTCTGGATCATTGGGCTCTCTTCCAGGGAAGGTGGGACCTGTTCCCACAGGATGGTTTGTATCTTGCGGGAAGATTTGCTAATGCAGCTCAGGTTGGTTTAAACTAGATTTGCAGGTGGGTTTAAATTAAATTTGCAGGGGAATTGGAACCGGAGTGCCAGAGGAGTGGAAGAGGGTAAGATTATGTGAAAATTGCATGAACCATTGGAAATTAATGGGGCATATATGGTGGAAATGTTCTGAGGTGCATCTATTTCAATGCAAGGAGTATTGTGGAAAAGGCAGGTGAGCTTAGAACATGGATTAGCATGTGGAATTATGGTGCTGTGGCCATTAGTGAAACTTGGTTGCAGGAGGGGCAGGACTGGCAGCTGAATGTTCCGGGCTTCCGTTGCTTTAGATATGATAGAATGGTGAAAGGGGGAGGAGTGGCATTGCTTACCAGGGAAAATATCACAGCTGTGCTCAGGCAGGACAGGTCACAGGGCTCATCTTCTACTGAGGCCACATGGGTGGAGCTGAATGGGAAAGCTATGTCCATACTCGTGGGGTTGTATTATAGACCACCCAATAGTCAATGAGAACTGGAGGAACAACTCTTTAGAGAGATAGCAGCCAGCTGCAGGAAACATAACGTTGTAATAGTAGGGGATTTAAATTTTCCACATATTGACTGGGACTCTCATACCATAAAGGGCTGGACGGCTTGGAGTTTGTCAGATGTGTTCAGGAAAGTTTTCTAAATTAATATATAGAGGTGCCAATGAGAGAGAATGCAATACTGGATCTTGTATTAGGGAACGAGACAGGACAGGTGACAGAAGTATGTACAGGGGAGTATTTTGACTCCAGAGATCATGATGTCATTAGTTTCAAGTTAATAATGGAGAAGGATGGGTCTGGTGCTCAAGTTGAAATTAGAGAAAGGCTAATTTTGTGGAAATGAGAAAGGATCTTGAATGCATGGATTGGGATAAGTTGTTTCCAGGCAAGGATGTGCGAGGTAAGTGGAGGATCTTCAAAGGAGAAAATTTGGGAGAACGGAGTTTGTATGTTCCTGTTGGGATCAAAGGCAAGAATAGGCATAGGAAACCTTGGTTTTCAAGGGATATTAGGGATCTGATTCAGAAGAAGAGAGGTGTATTGAAGGTATAGGGAACATGGTGCAAATGAGGTACTTGAGGCAAATAAAAATGCAAGGACAAACTCAAGAAAGAAATCAGGAAGGCAAAAGGAGACATGAGGTTGCTTTGGCAGACAATGTGAAGGAAAATCCTAAGTGTTTCCACCAGTATATTAAGAACAAAAGGATAGTAATGGATAAAATTGGTCCCCTTGAAGATCAGAGTGATCGACTTTGTATGGAGCCTGAACGGATGGGGGAAGATCTTAAATGTTTTTATTCATCAGTGTTGACTCAGGAAACAGGCACAGAATTGTGGGAAGTAAGGAAAACAAGCAGTGAGGACATGGAATCGAAACAGATTAAAGAGGAGGAAGTGTTTGTTTTCTTAAAGCAAATAAGGTTGGATAAATCCCCCAGGCCTGAGATGATATTCCCTCGGACCTTGAGGGATGCTCATGTAGGAAATGCAGCGGCTCTGGTGGAAATATTTAAAATGTCCTTAGCCATGGGTGTGGTGCCAGGGGATTGGAGGGTAGTTCACATTTTTCCATTGTATAAAATGGGGTCCAAATGTAACCTTGGAAATTATAGGTTGGTGAGCCTGATGTCAATAGTAGGTAAATTATTGGAAGGTTTTTCTTCGAGATCAAATATACAATTATTTGGATAGCCAGGATCTGATCACATTGCTTTGTGTGTGGGTCATGTTTAACCAATCTTATAAGAGTTTTTTGAAGAGGTTACCAAGAAAGTTGATGAAGGGATAGCTGTGGATGTTGTCTACATGGACTTTAGTAAGGTCTTTGACAAGGTCCCACATGGGAGGTTAATCAGGAAGGTTCAGATGTTAGATATTCATGGTAAAGTAGTGAACTAGATTCAACAATGGCTGGACAAGAGAAGTCAGAGAGTAGTGGTGGATGATGCTTCTCAGACTGGAGGCCTGTAACTAGTGGTGGACCTCAGGGATCAGTGCTGGGACCACTGTTTTTTGTCATCTATATCAGTGATCTGGATGATAATGTGGTAAATTGGATCAGCAAGTTTGCAGATGACACTAAGATTGGAGGCTTTGTGGACAGCGAGGAAGGTTTTCAAAGCTTGCAGAGGGATGTGGACCAGCTGGAAAAATATGCTGAAAAATGGCTGATGGAATTTAATGCAGACAAGTGTGAGGTGTTGCATTTTGGAAGGACAAACCAAGAAATGACATACATGGTGAATGGTCGGGCACTGACGCATGCAGTAGAACAGAAAGAGATGGGAATACAGATGCATATTTCCCTGAAAGTGGCATAAGGTTCCATAGAGAGCTTTTGGCATATTGGCCTTCATAAATCAAAATATTGAGTTCAGGAGTTGGGATGTTATGATAAAGTTGTTTAAGACATTGGTGAGACCAAATTTGGAGGATTACGGGCAGTTTTGGTTACCGAACTACAGGAAAGATATCAATAAGATAGAAATAGCGCAGAGAAGATTTACTGGGATCTTGCCCAGACTTCAGGGACTGAGTTACAGGGAAAGGATAAATAGCTTAGGATGTTATTTGCTGGGGTGTAGAAGAATGAGGGGATTTGATAGAGGTATTTAAAATGATGAGGGGGGCAGATGATCTTTTTCCACTGAGGGTAGGTGAGATACAAACCAAAGGTCATGGGTTGAGAGCGAAAGGGAAAATGTTTAGTGGGACCATGAGGGAGAACTGCACACAGAGTGGTGGGAGTGTGGAACAAACTGAGGTTGTGAATGTGGGGTCAATTTTAGCAATTAAGAACAATTTGGGCAGGTACATGGATGGGCGAAGTATGGAGGGCTATGTCCTAGGTGCACATCACTGGGATTAGGCAAATAAATGGTTTGGCACAGACTAGAGGGTTGAAGGGGGTGATGTCTGTGCTATAGTGTTCTATGGTTCTTGTTCCCCTGACCTGCACTCAGTCCTTGACCCTCCATCCTCCTTTCATCTATGTACCTGCCCAAATGTTTCATAAGAATCAAAATTGAGCCCATATTCACTGCCTGTGCCGGCAGCTTATTCCACCTTCTGAATGATGCTCCCCCTCATGTTCTCCTGAAACGCTTCCCCTTTCGTCCTTAACCAATGTCCTCTTGGTCTTGTCTCATCCAACCTCAGTGGAAAGAGACTGCTTGCATTCACTCTAACCCTTATCACAGGTGGAGGATTTGTACATGTATGATCTCAATGTCAGTCCTATCCAAGGAGAGTTAATTAATAGTGCTACAGTCAAGCCCAGTTTATCATCATCTAATTGGTCAATTACAACGTGTCAAAACTGAGTTCTCTGGTCCTCGGGGCAAAACATCCACACAACCTCAAGGTTAGTGTGAGCGGTTCCTTTGGTCGTTCAACATCCTCCAAGCCCGTGGGAAAAAGCTGCTCCTCAGCTTGGTGGTGCTGTCTCTGATCCCCCTGGATCTCCTTCCCAACAGGAGCAGTTGAAAGAAGCTGTTTGTGAGATGGAAGGGGGTCCTCAATGATTTTGCGTGGCCTCTTCAGACAACAGTCCCAGTCGATCATGTTGATGGGTGGGGGGGATTCTCTCTGCCGCTCTTCTGGTCCAGTGGATTGACCTCCGATCCAATTCTCTGCAGTAACTGTCCCCAAACTGTGATTTCCCAGCCAGGACACTCTTGATAGAGCTCCTGTAGAAGGTAGACATGACAGTGGCTGGTAGCCTTGCCCGCTCCAGTCTTCTCGGGAAGTGCAGTCGCTGTTGTTCCTTCCTGACAAGTGAGGGGACGTCAAGTGTCTGGGATAGGTCACTAGTTCATTGAACTCCAAGGAACTTGGTCTCTCCACTCTCTCCTCTACAGAGTTGTTGATGTGTAGCAGAGGGAGGTCATACTTGGTCCTCCTGAAGTCCACAGTCATCTCTGTCCTATCCACTTTGTGACTTAAGTTGTTATTCTCACACTATATCACAGGGCTTTCCACCTCTTCTCTGGAGTGCGACTCATCGTTGTTGATGAGGCTGATGACTGCTCTGTCATCTGTTAACATGCTGGCTTTGTTGGAGCTGGATCTGCTGATGCCGCCGTGGGTCAGCAGTGTGAACAGAAGCGGCCTGAGCACACAGGCTTGAGGTGTGCCAGTGCTCAGCGTGACGGTGCTCGACGTTCTGCTACCAACCCAGATGGACTGTGCTCTTTCCGTTAGGAAGCCCAGAATCCAGTTATCGAGGGGGGTGTTGAATCCCAGTGAGGACAGGTTCTCCACCAGCCTCTGGGGGATGATCATATTATACGCCAGGCTGAAGTTGATGTGGTGTTGTTCTCCAGGCTGGTGGGGACAGAGTGAAGGGACAAGGCTATAGTATCATCTGTGGAATGGTTTCTGTCATAGGTGAATGGCTTGTACAGGACAGAATTATCTTACTCCTGGAACTCCTTCAAAATTTTAAATCTCTCCATATTCATATCAAACATGGACGATGGGCTCAGACCAGAAACATCTTGGCCTTATATGGATGCTGCAGAACCTGCTGTGTTTCTCCAGCACATTTGTGTATTCACCACGCTCAAAGCTTCTGCAGACATTTTTGCTTTGCACGCATATCCGTACTTCTATTTGAGTTAGACGAAGGGGTCCGGTTTGCTGATTTGTTGTCAGCAGGGCCCCTGAAGTTGATGGAGTTTCTTCCATGGATTCTTTTAATCATTCCCAGACATGGCAAACAGTTGCAGTTACAGAGAAGTGATATCAACTGGAATCTTGCCTTCAAGCCAAGAGAAGGGACCATTCAGAGGAGAGAGTGAGGAACTTGGACGCATTTTTATTTAATCAGCATCAGAATGCAGAAAAAACTGTGAAGACCTCAGGGAAAGTCATTTCTGCTCGATGCAATGGCCCACGTTTTGAACGTGCTTGGAGCACGTCTTGGGCGAGAGTGGGGAGAGGCATTGAGTCGGTCCATGTGCTGGCTTCATTAACAACGTGCTCACGGTGGACCTTCAGTACAGTAAAGTGTCCCAAGGTGCATTTTCAGACAGAATTTGAGATGAAGCTGTGCAGATCTTTTCAGACCATTGCCCAAACGCTTGGCCAAAGAGGAGAGAGAAGTAGGTAAGTTTAGGAAGGCCTTTTCAGGGGTTGGGTCCTAAGTTACTGCAGACATGGATACCGTTGAACAGCTCTCTGATGGATCACTGACGAGTTGTAGGCACCAGAATCAGAATTTATTGTCATGAACATGTGCGAAATTTGCTGTTTTGTGGCAGTATCACAGTCCAAACATTTATAGAAAAAGACTGTACCAAAATAAAAATAGGGAAAGAAAAAAAAAGACAAAGTGAGGAGGTGTTTGTAGTTCATTGTTCATTCAGGAATCAGGGATCATTGTTCATTCAGGATGGGATGGGAAGAAGCTGTCCTTGTGCCACTGACTACTTGTCTTCAGGCTCCTGAACCTGTTTCCTGATGGTAGCAGAGTGAAGGGGGCATGGGTGGTGAGGGTCCTTGAGGATAGAGGCTGTTTTCTTAAGAAACACCACCTCTTGTAGATGTCCTCAATGGAGTGAAAAGTGGTGCCTGTGATGTCGCCGTCCGAGTTAACAGCCCTCTGGCGTTTTTTCTTGTCCTGAGTGTTGGCACCTCCGTTCCAGACAGTGATGCAACCAGCCAGAGTGCTCTCCTGCCGAAGTTATTGAAAATCTTGGTGGTAAACCAAATCTCTCAAACTCCTTACACAGTATAGCCACTGGCGAGCCTTCTTCGTGATTGCATTGACATGGAGGCTCCAGGGCAGATCCTTGGAGATGTTGACACCCAGGAATTTGAAATTAATTTTTAAAATTTAAAGTTTAGACATGCAGCAGGGTAGTGGGGCATTTTGCCCCACAAATATGTGCCACCCAATTACACCTACAACCCTCAGTACGATTTGAAAAATGGGAGTAAATGGAGCCCCCGGGGAAAACCCACAGGGAGAACATTAAAAACTCCTTACAGACAGCACAGAATTCAAACCCCAGTCCCGATTGCTGGAGCTAACTGCTACGCTAACAATGCCGTAATTCTTGACCCTCTGCACTGCTGACCCCTCAATGATTGGCGTTCTCCTGATTTCCTTCTAAAGTCCACAATCGGCATCTTGGTTTTGTTAACGTTGAGTGCATGATTCCTGTGGTGAGACCACTCAAACCAGCTGATCTATCTCCCTCTTGTACACTTCTTCATTGCTCTTTGGGATTTGACTGACAACCATAGTAGTGTTATTGGCAAATTTGTAGATAGCATTGGAATTGGGTGCACAGTGAGCAGGGCAGGGGGCTAAGTCCCGCATCCTTGAGGTACACCCATGTTGATCGTCAGTGAGGAGGAGATGTGGTTTCCCATTTGTACTGATTGAGGTCTTTTGAGGAAGTCAAGGATCCAGTTGTGGGCAGGGCTCGGGGGGGTGGGGGGTGTGGTTGCAGAAACCCAGGGTTTGAAGCTTGTTGACCAGCACTGAGGGAAGAATGGTGTAGAAGGCTGAGCGTCATTGAAATCTGATGCATCACTGATGAGGTGTCTGCATGGAGGTGGATGCAGTGCTAGGAGGAGACAAGGTCAGCATGGAATTTAAAGCAAGGATGAAAATGTCATAATGGTTGGGACAAGAAGGGAGAGAGCGGAATGAGTAGGGTATGTCTCAGCTTTTCCCTTTGAGGATACTTTCCAGTTTCACCTCCACAGAGACCGGCAAATTTCAGTGCCCAAGGAAATCCTTTTCAGTTACTGAACAGGCTTTACAGAAAGGACTGCGCTTCTGATAAGGTGTTAAAACCTCTCTTGTTCACCGTTTGAATAAAATAAATAGAACTCTCTCTGTGTCCTTGGCGAATATTTATCCCTCAGCCAACATTAAAAAAAGTGATCTATCAGGCACCTCATTCCTGGTTGTGAAACTTTGCAGGACGTTAAATGGCTGTTGTGTTTTCTGCATTGTAGTATGGATGGTTCTTTAAAGGAATAATTAAAGACCTGTAAATTCCTTTCAGACTTGTTCACGGGAGATGATGTGTAACTGTGATTTCTTTTTAAATTACTAAGGCTCCTTCACCACAAAATTCAATCATTTTAAAATGGGGACAACTCCACTTAAACTGCATATTTAGCAGTCCTGCGTATCTAAAATGGGGACATCTCCACTTAAACTGCATATTTTGCAGTCCTGCTTATCTAAAATGGGGACATCTCCACTTAAACTGCATATTTTACAGTCCTGCGTATCTAAAATGGGGACAACTCCACTTAAACTGCATATTTTGGAGTCCTGCATATCTAAAATGGGGACATCTCCACTTAAACTGCATATTTTGCAGTCCTGCGTATCTAAAATGGGGACAACTCCACTTAAACTGCATATTTTGGAGTCCTGCGTATCTAAAATGGGGACATCTCCACTTAAACTGCATATTTTGCAGTCCTGCGTATCTAAAATGGGGACATCTCCACTTAAGCTGCATATTTTGCAGTCCTGCGTATCTAAATTGGGGACAACTCCACTTAAGCTGCATATTTTGGAGTCCTGCGTATCTAAAATGGGGACATCTCCACCAACTGCATATTTTGCAGTCCTGCATATCTAAAATGGGGACAACTCCTCTTAAACTGCATATTTTGGAGTCCTGCGTATCTAAAATGGGGACATCTCCACTTAAACTGCATATTTTGCAGTCCTGCGTATCTAAAATGGGGACATCTCCAATTAAGCTGCATATTTTGCAGTCCTGCATATCTAAAATGGGGACAACTCCACTTAAGCTGCATATTTTGGAGTCCTGCGTATCTAAAATGGGGACATCTCCACCAACTGCATATTTTGCAGTCCTGCATATCTAAAATGGGGACAACTCCTCTTAAGCTGCATATTTTGGAGTTCTGCGTATCTAAAATGGGGACATCTCCACCAACTGCATATTTTGCAGTCCTGCGTATCTAAAATGGGGACATCTCCACTTAAGCTGCATATTTTGGAGTCCTGCGTATCTAAAATGGGGACATCTCCACTTAAGCTGCATATTTTGGAGTCCTGCGTATCTAAAATGTGGACATCTCCACTTAAGCTGCATATTTTGGAGTTCTGCGTATCTAAAATGGGGACATCTCCACCAACTGCATATTTTGCAGTCCTGCATATCTAAAATGGGGACAACTCCTCTTAAACTGCATATTTTGCAGTCCTGCGTATCTAAAATGGGGACATCTCCACTTAAACTGCATATTTTGCAGTCCTGCATATCTAAAATGGGGACAACTCCACTTAAACTGCATATTTTGCAGTCCTGCATATCTATCGTTTGTATGTGTGTGATGTCTGGTTGTGTGTCTGCGTGGTTTTTTTTGCACCGATGACCAGAGAACGCTGTTTCGTTGGGTTGTCAAGCTTATCATCATCCAATTGTACAAGTATTCATCATACAAATAAATATTGTTTCATGAGTACGAGAGTCTCGGAGGTCAGTGCGAGCAGTTCCTTTGTTCGTTCAGCGTTCTCACTGCCCGTGGGAAGAAGCCGGTGGTGCTGGATCTCTTCTCCGATGAGCACAGCTGAAAGATGCCATGTGCTTGTACAATCGGATGATGATCACTGTGAATTAATTCTTCCTGCTCCCTTTCAGCGAGTTAAGGGAAGTGAATTCCATGTCTATAATGCCCCTGCAATGTTCCCCACGTCATCTCCTTGAGCAGAGTGAATAGCAGTGAACCGTCCAACACTTCTCACCAGTCCCATCCAAGCTTGCCATATTTGATGGTGTGATCTGTATTGCCACAAAGCAAAATGCTTGATTATGGCTTATATGTAAAGCAAGTTTCCTGTAAGCTGGAGATACAGCAAGAGTCCAAAATCTGCTAGAAATCCGCACTAGCCGAGAATCCAGACTCTCAATCTTTTTAAGTTTAGCGATCTTTTATGTGTGTGCGAGCATGGGTACATCCATAAGTGCCACCGATACACAGTGGCAATAAATGACAACGCTTAATACTAATAATCTTATCACAAAGAAATGTATTTTTAAACAGTAGTTTTCTTTTACAATGTTTATCTTTAAACATAATTTCAAGAGTTACACACTTATTGCAGTGAAAAACGTTTATGTTTACATTTTTGTCAAGTGTTGGCTTTATTTCTCTTTAAAACTGGTCTAAATTTTCAAAAAATGTGCCGTGTCTGTATGCTTGCAGTGTTTTGCAGACATGGGGAGAATTTACAAACTCCTTACAGATGCAAAAGCTCATTAAATTTAAAAAGTTTGAGAGTTTTTGAAAAGTCCAGATCCTCAGGTCGTCCGGATTTCTGGTATCCGGATTTTTGGATTTCTTCTGTAACGTTAATGGTATCTCTCATATCCTTCAGATTCACTGGAAAAAATGAATTGAATGCCAGTGCTTTCTCCAGGCCAACAACCCCAGGAATAAAGCCAATTTGGAGTCGACATTCTCATGCTGAACACTAGACTTCAAAACAGACACTGCATTGCAAGCAGTCATGGATAGATCTTTCTGGCTGGATGGAAGAAACAATTCAAAGACGGGCTCAAAGTCTCTTTGAAGCAATGCGGCATCCCCACTAACTCCTGGGACCCTCTGGCCCAGGACCGCACAATGAGGAGAATAAGGGGGCTGAGAGCACATGGAGACCCTGGATAATTAGCAGAAGGACGACTACCTCACCTGCTCAGTCAGTGCGGTTAGCGCAACGGGTTTTGGATCTGGTGCTGTTTGTAAGGAGTTTGTATGTTTCTCTCCATGTCTGCCTGGGTTTCCTCTGTGCAGTCTGGTTTCCTACCACCCTTCAAAACATACCAGGGGTGTAGGTCAATTGGTGGTAATTGTGTGGCGTGGGCTTGTGGACTGAAAGGGTCTGTTACCGTGCTTGTATGTCTAAACTTGAAATTTAAATTTGCCTCATCGATCACTTCACAACCAGAAAAAAAAAATGAGGGGAAGTAAGTCATCCTCAGTGCCAAGGGATGAGTTTAACAGGACGTTGCATCGTTAGGAGCATTGAAAATAGGTTTAGCCTGCTCAGAATTTTCACAGTTTTTTCAGCATTTTTTTGTAATTGACCAAGCCGTTTGATCCATTGAGATCTTGTAGAATAGGATTGGCTTTCGTCTTCAAGTTTGTTTATCATTTGATTGTATAAATATAACCCGACGAAATAGCGTTCTGCAGTCTTTGGCACAACACACTGCAAGCATGTAGACATGGCACACATATAACCATATAACATATAACAATTTACAGTACGGAAACAGGCCATATTGGCCCTTCTAGTCCGCACCGATCTACATGAAACTACACTAGTTCCACCTACCCGCTCCCTTGCCCATAACCCTCCAACCCCCTCACATCTATGTATATGTTGAAAAGTTTAGACATACTTAATACATAAATATGCATGGGCTTGTGGCGCACAAGCCCATGCCACCCAATTACACCCAATCGACCTGAGTACTTTTTCTCTGAATGGTGAGATTAAACCCACGCAGACTCTGTGAAAAATTTCAAACTCCTTGTAGACAGCGCCCGATTTGAACCTTGGCCGCTGGCGCAGTAATGGTGTTGTGCTAACTGCAGTGCTAACCGTCCTGCCCTGCCTTGTCTATCTTACACATAGGAGCACAAATAGGCTATTCAGAGCTGATCCATTCTCCCACTCAGCCCCACTCCTGCCTTCCCCCTTTGAATCCCTGACGATTCAGATACCTATCAAATGCTGCATTAAATACACCCAACTATTTGGCCTCCACAACTGCGCATGGCAGCAAATTCTAGAGGTTTACCACCCTCTGGCTGAAGAAATCCCACTGTTCTAAGTGTTCTAACTGGACACCCTTCAATTGTGAAGTTGTGCTGTCTTGTCCTAGACTCCATTACCATGGGAACCAATACTTGCTCTGTCCATCCCTTTCAACATTCAAAATGTTTCATTCTCCTAAATTCCAACAGGTACAGGGCAGGAATCATACAATTGTCCTCATATGATAACCCTTCCATTCCTGGAGTGAAACTTCCTCTGAATCCTCTCTAATGTGGATAGTGTTCAACGTTGTGTTAGGTTACAGCAGGATGTAGGCAGAATGCAGATTTGGGCAGAAAAGTGTCAGGTGGAGTTTAATCTGTGATAAGTGTGAGGTGATGCATTTTGGAAGGTTAAATTTGAAGGCAGAGCACAGGGATAATGGTTGGATACTTAACAGTGTGGAAGAAAAGAAGGGTCCAAATCCATAGCTACCTCAAGGTCACCGCGCAGGTTAATAGTGGGAAAAAAAGGTTGAGAACCATTGGTTTAGTGTCCCATCTAAACGATGATGAACCTGTCAGAGTGACATTCCCTCACATTTGCCACGAACACCAGCCCAGATTTTTTTGCCACAAACCAGGGGCCAGCAGTGGAAAGGGTTAAGAACTTGGGTGTCAACCACTCTGAAGATCTGTCCTGGGGCTTTCATATCGATGCAATCATGATGAAGGCTCACCATGGCTGTACTTTGTGAGGGGTTCGAGGTGATTTGGTATGTAACCAAAGACTCTT
Organism: Narcine bancroftii; assembly: GCF_036971445.1. Classification (NCBI taxonomy): domain Eukaryota; kingdom Metazoa; phylum Chordata; class Chondrichthyes; order Torpediniformes; family Narcinidae; genus Narcine; species Narcine bancroftii. The sequence goes on from NC_091470.1 coordinate 204,607,344, forward strand.
GCAAATTTCTATGAGTGTGGAGAACATTCTACCATGGAGAGCATTTTGACTGATTGCATCACTGTCTGATATGGATGGGCCATTGCACAGGACAGGAAGAGGCTCCAGACGGTTGTAAATGCAGCTAGTGCCATCTTGGGCACCAGTCTTCACTCCATCCAGAACCTCTACAAGAGGTGTTGTCTCAAGAAAGCAGCCTCTATCCTCAAGGTCCCCCATCGCCCAGGCCATGTCCTCAGGGAAGAGGTACGGGAGCCTGAAGAAGAACACCCAACAGCTTCTTCCCCTTGGCCATCAGATTTCTAAATGTACAATGAACCACAGACACGACCTTTTTGCACCAATTTATTGATTTGAATTGCCACATCACAATAAAGTGTAAAGCTGCCACTAAACAACAAATTCATGAAAATAAATTCAGATTAGAAATGGGTTTCAAATCAAAAGCAATCCATCTCACTGGTGAGAAAATGATCCACTGAGCTGTGGCTAGCATTTTGAGAGATTGGGTGATCTGGGACTGTACCCGCTGGAATTTAGAAGAATGAGAGGGGATCTTACCGAAAGTCATAGGTAAGAGGTAAGAAAGTTGTTTCCATTAGTGGGGGAGATGAGAACTAGGGGACATGGCCTCAAGATCCAGGGGAGTAGATTTAGGACGGAGATGAGGAGGAACTGCTTTTCCCAGAGGGTGGGGAATCTGTGGAATTCACTGCCCATTGAAGTTGTGGAGGTGACCTCAGTAAATAGATTGAAGACAGATTAGATAGATTTATACAAAGTAGGGAAATTAAGGGTTATGGGGAAAAGGCAGGTAGGTGGAGATCAGCCATGATCTCATTGAATGGGGTGCAGGCTGAATGGGTCATATGGCCGACTCTTGCTCCGATTTCTCATGAAATACTGAGAAAGTAATGATCTTTAAGACCTGCAAAAAAAATCCTTGCAGGAGACTGTGGGGCAACAGTCATTGTGCAGGCAGGTGGATGACTGCTGCATACTGGACTGGAAGGAAAGAGTTAATCTGTGATCCCGCCAAGTCTGGCACTTTGGAAGGCATGGAATCTTTTGAGAACAACCTTGGAGCTTGTGTTTTTGTTCATAACAGAAATAGTTGATGTAAATAGGCCACTGGGACTCCCAGCAAACCGTACACATCAAAGAGTGCTTTATAAAGTGGCCATGGTTGCCGAGCATTTACTACTGGGACTGGGTAGAACAGAGGGTCAACGTGGAGAGAGGTTGTTAGGTGAGGTCAGTCCAGTGGCAATTGTACAGGTCTGATTAATCTATTTCCAAGGGGAATTTAATTAAAAATGAGATTTCATTCAGCTGAATTACACCAACGAACAGTAGATTTTCAGTGAAGAAACCAAATTTAACTATTTATGCACAGAATATTCATTCTCCCCATACATCGCTTCCAGTTCTCAACAGTTCTTGTCACATTTTAGTTCCACTACAAGCACATTTCCAGTTTGACTGCACAGGCAAGTCAAATAGGATGGCATGATAGCATAGCAGCCCAGGTTGGAATCAAGAGTTTTTACATACTCCCTGTGACCATTTCAAAGGTGAAATTTTGAGAGTATAGGCAAGGATTAAAGGCAAGGTTAGCAGGCAAAGGGAAACCTTGGTTTTCTTTTTCAATATTTTTATTAGTTTCATTTAGAAAATGTTACATAGGTCAATAAATATGAATAGAACTATAATCAAATTCATATGATACTAATATCAGTAATGTCAAAACCTTTATATCCATTTAAAAAAGAGTATATGCAAAAAGAAAATAAGAGGAAACTGGTTTTAATCAACAACCTACAGAGGATGTTGTAGTCCACTGTCTAATAATGAAAAAAAAAATTAACAATGAGGTCAAGAATCAAAAATGAGTTCATCTTACAGATTTGGGAAATAATTAAGGAAAGGACCCCATAAATAAATAAAGTTTACATTCTTTACAAGGGTGGAACATCTCATTTGTTCTAAAGCAGGGGTGTCAAACTCAAATTCACGGAGGGCCAAAATTAAAAACTTGGACTAAGTCGAGGGCCGAACTAAATATTTATTGAAAATTTTCAACAACATCTGCATGTTTTCTCTTCTTTCAACGTATGTAATGTTAAACTTTTTCTTATTAAAATAAATGTTTAATAATAGTTTTGGATAAACTCTTTCCAGAAGCATTAACAAATGAAAAATAAAATATTCAATAAATAATATTTCTCTATAGAGGATTTGTCAAATGTTGCTAGTGTGCTGCCGAATAGTAAAATCTGAGGGCTATTGAGAATGTGGGAGAATAACATGATTCCTGAAACAATCAAATGGGTGACTGATTGTGGGCATGAACTCTAGCAGGGTTATTTGCCATGCCCTTTTTCCATTGGTACAGATATCCTTTGATTTACACACTTTTCAAGTTTTATGCCTAATGAGCTTGTATCCATGTGCAGGACCATTTTTAACCAGGAATATATTTATCACTGTGACATGAAACTGTTGGAAGATCATTTTATCCTGAGATTAAAGTTCATGATACTTACTCAGGCCTGTGTGCGGGAGGGCGGGGTTTGCGGGCGATCGAGTTGGACAACGACAGTGCGGGGGCATCGGCTCTCGCTGCAGGGCGGCATCTCGGCAGATCAGCGGCCCCGTCACCGTGAGTCGCGGATTGGCCTGCGGCAGGTAGGGGGAGTGGGCAACGGTCCTGGCAAGGTCAGGCCTGAGGCCTCCGGTTCCGGGCGCTGGGAAGTGGCCTTGGCTTCCCCTGACACCGGCCAGGACCCAAAACCAGAGTCCACGGTGCGACCCTGCAACGTAAACAGAGGAGGTGGGGGCGATTAGCAGGCTGATGCCAATGCATTCTGGGATTTGTTGTATTACTGTGCATGCACTATACTGGCGCGGCGGCCAGCCGGCCACCTCTAATGCATTTTTGAAATGATCTTGCGGGCCAAATATAATTATATCGCGGGCCAAATTTGGCCTGCGGGCCAGAGTTTGACATGTGTGTTCTAAAGGCATGGTCCCAGACAGCCATTTAGTGTGAGAGGGAGGGACAGCATCTTTCCATTTCATTAGTACGGCCCTTCTGGGCATCAGGGGAGCAAATGCAACAATGTGAGATGGTGAAGAATTCGATGTTGGATCATTTGGGGCCACATATTCCAAACACGGCAATAAAAGGAGATGGAGCCAAATTTACTATAAAGAACTAAAGATAGTTTACGAAACATGCCTTCCCAATAATTGAGAAGAGGAGGACGTAACCAAAACCTATGATACAATGAACTGTCTTCAGTTTTACATTTATCGCATATAGAAGCCAATCTTGGATAGAATTTAGCCAATCTGGTTTTAAATTGTAATAGTCTGGCACAAAGAGAAGATGAATGAATACATCTTGAAATAGAATCCCATTTAGTCTCAGAAAATATTTGTTGGAAATCTTGTTCCCATAGTTTTTAAATTCCATCCAGGGTATTATCCTTAGATAGTAAATGTAGTTCGTAAATGTAAATCGTGTCTGCCTGTCCCGCATCGGACTGGTCAGCCACAAACGAGCCTGCAGCTGACGTGGACTTTTTACCACCTCCATAAATCTTCGTCCGCGAAGCCAAGCCAAAGAAAGAAAAATGTAGTTCTTACCGGGCAGACAACAGCTATTTATGGTCCAGTTGAAAATTATATATTTTCCCAATAACATTAAACTCCATGTCCCGAGAAAGTCTCAAAGATAACGAGTTCAAAAATACCTAACTTATAAATAATGAAAATAATTGTCTCTGGGTACATTAAATTTAACAAATTGTTGTTCGAAAGAGGCAAGATTATGGACAAGAAAGATCGGTGCCTAAGTTAGACCATTGATAATATCCAATATCTTGACTAACTAATAAGAATCTATGATATCCAAATTGTTTCCTGAATTCTTAATGTAAATCTAACAACAAAATTATCTGATAATCTATGAGCAGAGAAAGGTAAAAGAGGTCCAAGTATTGAAATAAGGGATGGACTTCTTAGTATATTAATTTCCAAATTAATCCAACCTGAAGCAGCTGAAAGAACCTAATGGTGAATCCAAAAAATAGTGTATCTGATATTAGCTGCCCAGTAGTAAAATCTAAAATAAGGTAAAGCCAAGTTTCCATTTTTCTTAATTATTTGAAGGAAGGTTTTTTTTAAAAGACAGGGAAGCTTATTATTCCATATAATGGAAGATATAAGGGAGTCCGAAGAATCAAAATAGGATTTAGAAACAAAAACTGGTCCAGCTTGAAAAATGTATAAAAATTGTGGCAGGATATTCATCTTAATAATATTAACATGTCCAATTAAGGACATCGAAAGTGGAGACCATTAAGACTTCTAAACTGAATCAGTTATGGTAAGAAAATTTTCCTTAAACAGGTAAGACCCAAATAATTACATTGACTATTGACAATTTTAAAAGGAACAGGAGAGTCTAAAAAGTTAGAAGAGTCCAATACAAACATCTCACTTTTCTGTAAATTTAATTTCTATCCTGAAAGTGGACCAAATTACCGAAGAAGACATAGAACAAAGGGATCCAGTTTCGATACATACAGCAAAAGGTCATCCGCATAAAGAGATACTTCATGGACACCTCCATCTCTGGTAATTCTAGAAAATTCATCCGATGGTCAAAAGGCCACGGTTAAAGATTCTAATGCCAGGTTAAATGACAAAGGGTTTAAAGGGCAACCTTGGCTAGTTCCACGATACAATTTAAAAAGTTTGGATTTAATTGAGTTGGTAAAAACTGAAGCTGTAGGAGATAAATTGGGGACTAAAATTAAATTTTCCTAACACAGTAAATAGATATTCCCATTCCACCCTGTCAAATGCTTTTTCAGCATCTAAGGAAATATAAACCCAGTCTATTCTTCAAAGCTAATAAGAGGTATAATAATTTGTAGCCTGGTGGCTAAAATCTTAGATAATATCCACATTTAAAAGGGAAATTGGTCTATACGAGAAACAGTTCTTTTTAAGTATTAAAGAAATTGAGGATTCATAAAATGTTTCTGGTAGCTTCCCACTTGTAAGGATTTGAGATAAAACTAAATCTAATTGAGGTGTCAATAGGTGGGAAAATATTTTAGAAAATTTCACAGAGATAGGCTGTTCCAGCTTAAGCGTTCTCGGAAGAGACAGTGGGACTATTCAATCTATCCAAGAATCGCATCATAGAAGTTTGATCAAAATAGAATCAGAACTGTGAAAAATTAAAATAAAACTGGGAAAAAGTCTCCTTTATTTCAGCATGATCATTTGTAATCTTACTGTCAGACTTATGGATCCCTGTAATAAGTTGTTTAGCTGTATAACTTTTAATTGGCTAGCTAATAGTTTCTCTTCCTTATCCTCATGAACAGTTTTAGATTTACTTTTTAAAAGTTAAGTCTGTAAACCAGTGGTTCTCAATTTTTTTCCTTTTCACTCAAATTCCACTTTAAGTAATCCTGATGCCATTGGTGCTCTGTGATCAGTAAGGGGGTGCTTAAGATGGGATGTGGTTGGAAAGAAAAAGTTTGAAAACCACTGTTTTAATTGTCCCTAAATGCAGTTTCAGATCTCCAAAGGGCAATGGCAATTTTTCTCAAGCAAAATATTTCAGTCACAATTGGGTCTAGAGCAGTGATTCTCAACCTTCCCTTCCCACCCACATCATGCTTTAACCAATCCCTGACTAATCCCAGAACCCAGGTGATATAGGGATTACTTAAAGTGGGATGTGAATGGAAAGAGTAAGGGTGAGAACCACTGCTGTAGAGGGTGGGTAAGAAAGGAACCGTGGTTTTCGAGAGATATTTGGGATTTGACTCGGAAAAAGAGAGAGAGGTTTATAGCAGATGTAGGCAACATGGAGCAACTGAGGTACTTGAGGAGGGCTAAAAGAAGACATGTGGTTTCTTTGGCAGACAATGTGAAGGAAATCCTAAGGGTTTCTACAGGTATATTAAGAGCAAAATGATAGTAAGGGACAGAATTGGTCCCCTTGAAGAGTGGTGCCAAAAGAGATGTGGGAAATCTTAAATGACTTTTTTTATCATAGGTCTTCACTCAGGAAATGGGCCAGAGTCGTAGTAAGTTTCTGTGTTTCCAAATAATTGTGAAGTATATATGATCTTGAAGAACACCTTCCAATAATTTACCTACCCACTGATGTCAGGCTCACTGGCCTATAATTTCCAGGGTTACTTTTGGTGCATTTTTTAAACAACGGAACAATCTGAGCTAACCCCAATTACACACATTTGTGGCTAAAACATTTTAAATATTTCTGCCAGAGCCCCTACAATTTCTACACGAGCCTCCATCAAGGTCCAAGGGAATATCTTATCAGGTCCTGGGGATGTATCCACCCTTATTTACTTTAAGACAGCAAACACTTCCTCCTCTTTAATCTGTACAAATTCCATGAATTCACTGCTTGTTCTCCGTACTTCCTACGACTCAAGAGGGAATGGGTACCTGAAATGAGAACATTAATTGTTCATCCCATTGCTTTTTTGTTTAGGTACTGTTGTCGATGGGCTTCAGTCTGGCAGTGGAGAAGACCGAGGATGGACAGGTTAGCGTGGGAATGGGAATAGGAGTTGAAGTAACGTGCTGGTAAGAGTCTGGGATGGCCATTGCAGACAGAGGAGGGTGCTCTGAAAACTGGTTGCCAGGTCTGTGCTTCATCTTGCCAATGTAGAGGAAGCCACTTCCTCGAGTTCACGGTGGGCCTCACTCCAGCAGTGGAGAAGGCCAACAATGGACAGGTTGGTGCATTTCCCTATCATCAGTCCTCTGCAGTCTCTAGTGTTGAAGCATGGAATTCTGTCCCCAAATACCACTATGTCTTCTGGAGATATACTCGCTCAGAAGCATGGTAATTCATCGTCTCTCCGAGAGCAATTAGGAACGAACCAAAACCTCTGGTATCTGGCGCCTACAGGGATTGGTAGATTTCGGATAAATGAATTTCCCAGCTGTTTGAGACTGCGTGTTACATGAATGGACAACTAACGACGAGGCACGCCAATTTTAAACCTCCCTATTTTTTACCCATTTATTTTCCATGATTTTATTTGCTGGTTGCTTGAATTACTGATAAACAGGGATCTTGCTGTACCAAGCTTGTCGATAGCACCCACATCTTGTGAATAATGTTTAAATCATTTGTGGAAATTCTGATTTTTGTTTTCAGTGCAGTTTGAAATTTAAATGATCTTAAAATTTGACCAGTCAGCCCATGGAACCCAAGAAGAAATTGTTCCCTGAGTTAGTATAGATTCCCAGCATCAGTCATGCCTTGATACGCTGTAAATTATGTCAAGGCAGCGTGAGCAGGACTAGGCCACAGTCCCGAGGAGCCAGCTATCGCTGGTAGCCATTCTAACCATGAGCTGATCCATCCTCCCCCTCAGCCCCACTCTCCAGGTTTCTCCCCATAATCCTTGATGCGTAAGGAATACTTAAAGTGGGATATGAGTGGGAAGAAAAAGGTTGAGAACCACTGGTTTAGGGTAAGTACAATAGAGTATTTTTGTCTTTTAAAATGTTTATTCTTAACTAATCAGGCATTATAAGAGTAAGTCTCAAGCAATTGGAAAATGCACTTATCTGGCATCTACCAATTCCCATAGGTGCTGGATACCAGGGGTTTTTACTGCATATTGGACAGTGAAGAGGGTTGTCTAAGGTTACATTAGGATCTAAATCAGTGGTTTTCAAACTGCCCCCCTAAACTCACATTCCACCTGAAGCAATCCCTATGCCATTGGTGTTCTGTGATTGGAAAGGGATCGCTTTTAAGGTGAAATGTGAGTGAGAAAAAGTTTGAAAACCACTGTTTTAATCGTACCTAATTGACTTGTTATGTGCACGGTTTCATAACTCAAAATATTTGGGTCTAGAGCAGTGATTCTCAGCCTTCCCTTCCCACCCACACCCTGACTAATCACAGAGCACCTATGGCACAGGCATTGCTTAAGGTGACAAGTGAGTAGAAAGAAAAAACTTTGAAAACCACTGATTCACACCCTTGTTTAATGTTTTGCTGATCAATTAATCTTTAACAGTGGTATTATTGAATGTGGCTTAACCATTTTGTTTAGTGCCTATGAAGTAACATCGTTTCACAAATGTTTGGCTGATTATTTCACTGATTAAATAGTTAAGAGTGGTGTGCCTGATATTTACTTGTTATCTATTAGCTCACAGAAATCAAAATATTTCTTCAGGAATCTGAGTGTTTGAATGGCCTTCCGTCCTGTATTTCTGCCTCTGATTTCCCAGAAATCCTTCTGCGTGGGATGGGCAGGAAAAAAAAAAGCACATCTCACATATCGCAGTCATTAGCCCCTTTTCTACTGCCACTTTGTCCCAGGAGTTAACTGGGACAGGGCCCAGTGTTAAAAGAAAACTGTCAGCATGCTGGCGTCATTTCACGCCCGGGATTAACCGCCTCGACCCCTGCTCATATCCCCGCTGTTTGATGATGCCAGCGTGCTGATAAGATCAGAGGAAAAGGGACAGCAGAGAGTCATCCGTTTCCGGTTGACGGTAGAACACTCCGATCCCCAGGCATGAGTCGTGTCCCAGTTAAGGATGGCCGAGTAGAAACGGCACAAAGGGCTTCCTCTCCCGGGAATTGGACGGCCAATGAACTGGGATGCCAATGGAAATCAATTTGTGCATGTGTTTCTGTATGTGATGCATCTGTATATGTTGTGTAAACAAAGTGCGATACAATCGCCTAGGTGTAGTGTTTTTCATCTTTCTATCCCAACAATGTTCCAAACCAAAAACACAAAATACTGCAGACACCATGGTTGAAATAAAAACACAAAATGCTGGAGAAACTCAGCAGGTCAAACAGTGTCCTTTATGTAGCAAAGGTAAAGATACAGAACTGACGTTTCAGGCTTGAGCCCTTCATCAAGTGTGGCAGAATATTTAGAGGTGGCTTGGGAGGAATTGTTAGATCAGGTTGCACACGAACGTTTTAAAACAAAGAATTTTTGCAGGACTTTTGCAGAGTGCTATTTGCAAAAGAGCAACAAAGTAGCAACATACAGCAGTGTGCTGCCTGGGAGAGCATGTGATCTTTGCAGGCAGAGGGGAGAACAGCTTAGCTCTCAGAGTGGGAGGGAGCTGAGAGAGAAGGAAAGACAGAGAAATCGGTTCCAGAGGGACAAGCTGGCAAACATTTGGAAGACTGCCTGGTCAAAGGAGAAGACTGGCTGTCTGAAAGGTGACCTGAAAGAAAGAGGATCATCTGGAGAACCCTGAAGGGGTCAAGTTTCGTCAGCAAGACTGATTGAGAAGGAATCAGTTGTGGATGTCCTGGAACAAAAAGGAATCTCTCTCAGAAAACCAACCAGAACCCTCCTGAGTGGTAACCATTTGCCTGCTGAGCACCAAAACCTGGTGAACTTTATTAATGCTATCTTCTGTGCACAGTACAAGAATTGCCTGCAACCAGTGAGATTGGACTGTGATCCAAAGAACTTTTCTACACCTATATACACATTATACACACCTGCGCTTAGTATTGAGGGTGGTTAAGTAGGTTAAGTAAGTTGATAGTAATAAGTTAAAGTTTAATTCTGTTTTTCAAATATAATTAAAAACTACTTTTGTTTAAGTACCCCTTTGTGTTGTGGTGCATATCTATTGCTGCTGGTTTTTGGGGTCCTCTGGACTCCGTAACACAAGGTATGAGCAGACACCTGAACAAAATGGAGGGGGGGTGAGGGACAGGGGGAGGAGCACGGTCCCACAGGTGGATAAGGGAGGGAGGGTACAGCAGACATCGGGGAGGGGGGAAAAGCTCTGTAAAAAGGAGAGGGAAGGGGTTTTTGAGAGCTGGAGGAAAGAAGACAGAGGGACAAGGGAAGAGAGGGAGACCAAAGGGTAGGCTAGCAGAAACCATAGAAGTTGATGTTAATGCCATCCAGTGGGAGAGTTCCCAGATGGTATTCCTCAGGATAGGTAGCATCGTGAGGAGAGAATCAGACTCAACTTATTTTGTTTTGGATTTCCAGCATCAGGACGTTTTGTTTCAATTATGTTTTCATGTTTGATTAGTAATGTTAGGATCAAGGAATTGAGTACACTCCTTTCAGGTACTTAGTGCCAAGTATTGTAGACGTCTTGCACTTTGGAATAAGCTATGAAATTTTAGGACTTATCAAAACACTTTACAACCAATGATGTACTTCTGGAGATTAGTCACAGTTATTTTCATCATATTAGGCTGTCTTTTGGAATCAAGGATAGCTTATTTTTACTCCACTTCCATATGTTCTGAAGCACGTGGTGGTGAGGCCCACACGGGAACCACAAATGGGAGGAGTGGGTGGTTTGTGAGGTTTCAAACTGCCGCTTGTGCAGGCGTATGCACCGCTGAACCCAGCCCAGACATCAGAGGCAAGGCCCTCCCCACCCTCGAGAACATCTATGGGGGAGCGCTGCCGTCGGAGAGCCGCAGCGATCATCAAGGGTCTACACCACCCGGCACACGCTCTATTCTCACAGATACCATCCTTAAAGAGGTTTCGGTGCCACAAGACTCTCACTCCCAGGTTCAGGAACAGCTGTTCCCCCTCCACCATCAGGTTCCTCACCAACAAATTCAATCAGGGACTCGTTTAAGGACTATTACTGATGCACATAAAAAAAATTCTCTCTGTATTGCACAATGATATTGTTTACATTTCACTATCTGCTTATTTGTTCACATGCACGTTGAGTCAGTTTTTATTTTGCACTACCAATTAGTGGTGATTCTGCCTCGCCTGCAGGAAGAAGGTTGTATGTATGTACTCTGACAATAAATCTGAAATCTGAGTCTGCTGCATGGCCTTGAAATCTTCAGCAGCACCCTGAATGTTCCTCCTCCACTTGAAGCAGTTGTGGATGAGAGATTCCCAGGAACCTGTTGGGGCAGTGCACATTTTCAAAGAGTCTTTGAGAGCACCCTTGAACCTTTCCCTCTGCTCACCCTGTTAAGTTCTCAGAACAGAGCTCATGAACGGCGTGGCTTGTCGAAAATAGCTACAGTTTTAATGTGGGAATCCAATTATGTAGCCAATAATTTGATGACAGGAAGATTACACAACAAATAGTGAAACAAGACCAAACCAGTGACATTTTGCAATGTTGATAAAACAAATACTGGGGATAGTTCACCCTTTCATTCTTTAAGACTGTTCCGAATGATCTTGTATGTTCACGAGAGAGATAAATGAGGGCTCTTTTTGTTTCCTACTCTGCCAACATGCTCCTTTAACTGTGCAGCACCCCTTCAGTGCTGCATTGATGTGTCGGTGTGGAACACACTGGATGACAGTTTTGCTTCCTAAACACTTTTGGGTGTATTTTATGGATTTTGGGCTGCTGATCATGAAATTATCTTAAAATGGTCCTATCATGCACTGTTTTCCAGAAGTAACCGATTTTTGTGATATTTTAAGACTACTAGTGTATTTCGCACGAAACAAGCTGTTTTGGTCAATCCAAGCGTGCCTGGGCACGCACTCATTGCAGGTGTTATGCAAATATTGTCGAAGGCCTGGGCATGCTTAGTCAGGATAGATGCAGACAGGCTATAAAAGCAGTTCACATATACAGATGCTGTGCATTACATTAGATTGAACTCATGTTGATGCACGTGCTCTTTAGGCAATAGCACAGTGAGTGAATTTAACAATAGCATTTATTGTCTTCAGGAAGATTCGATACAGCAGAAATATCTCGTCAATGTCACTTCACTGTGATGCATTGTTACATTTCTGGCGATTGTACAAATCATATCCAGCTACAACATGCTTCAAGCATACAAAACCATGAGGTGCAACGTGCCATTGAAAATTAATCTTCTGCATTCGCACTCGGACATCTTCCCCGCTGATCTCAGTGCGGCCAGTGACGAACACAGTGAAAGGTTTCACTGGGAACATTGCGACCGTGGAAAAGTGGTACCAGGGGCAATTGGAATCCGCCAAAGTTGGCCAACTATTGTTGAACTCTGACACGAGAGGCATCAGATGCCGAGTACAAATGAAAATCAGCAGCAAAACAACTTTGGATCAGTTGAACATCATTTTGCGAGTAAGCATGCTAAATTCAATAAAAGTTAATTTAATGTTTCTCCAACTTGCGTGATACAGAAAATCTGAAACTATCTTGGAGTTCGTCATGATTTCCAATTTTTTTTCACAAAGCAAACCTTGTGAAAAAAATTAGTTGTCCATTCCAGGAAGATTACACAAAATAATTGTGATGCAGGATCAAACAAGTTTCATTTTAAAATGTTGATAAAATAAATATTGGTCCAAGATACTGGATATAGTTCACCCTTCTGGTCTTTAAAACTGTTCCACAGGATCTTGCGTGATCACTACAGAGAGAAATGAGGGTGAATTTTGTTTTCTATTCTGAAAGCATGCTCCCCTAACTGTGCGACATTCCTTCACTGGGCATTGATGCAGATGATCACTTGGGTCCCAAGTTTAAGAAAAGTTGAGGGAGCTCTCAAGTGAGGTGCAGCTGATACAGGAGAACAATCCCCATCCTCCCGTGTGGAATTTATCCTCCCAGTGATAGCAGTTCTCTTCTGACAAGTAAAACCAACAAACTGTGAAGTAAAACTGTCCATAGATGTAGGCCCCGGGTCTGTTCGCTTTCACTGAGAAACATTCTATAAATTATTCTTGTGCTATTGAACACAAGATCCTTCAAGAGGGCAAACCCTTGCAAGGCATCAGGTCCTGATGGCGTACCTGACAGGGGACTGAAAATCTGTACCAACCAACCAGGTGGGGGGTGGGGGGGAGAGGTTCACGGACATTTACAATCTCTAATTGCTGCAGTCGGAGGTTCCCATCTGCTTCAAATAGGAATCAATCATCCTGCTACCCAAGAAGAGAAGGGTGAGCTGCCTCAGTGATTACTCACATCCACTTTGATGAAATGCTTTTGAAAGGGTTGTCGTGGCCAGAATTAACTTGCACCCAAGTAAGGGCCCAGTGCAATTCGCCTACCGTCACAGTCACTCCACAGCAGGGGCAATTTCCCAGGCTCTCCATTCAGCTCTGGAACATTCCAGACAATAGCAACAGGTACATCAACTACAGCTCAGCTTTCAACACTATCATACTCTCAGTGCTAGTCAACAAGCTTCAAAACCTGGGCCTTTGCAACTGGATCCTTGACTTCCTCATTGGAAGACCACAGTCACTGTGAATCGCAAACATCTCCTCCTCATTGACTATCGGCACAGATGCGCCTCAAGGATCCGTGCTTCGCCCACTGCTCTACTCACTATGTACACCCATGACCGTGTGGCTTTGCTCAATTCAAATGCCCGTCTACAAATTTGCCGATTACACCATTGGAGATTTAGTACGTCACTCCATCGAGGACGTCTACAAGAGGCGGTGTTGTAAGAAAGCTGCCCCTATCCTCAAGGGCCCCCACCTCCCAGGCCATGCCCACTTCACCCCGCTACCATCGGGGAGGAGGTCCAGGAGCCTGAAGGGGAGCACAAGGACGGCTTCTTCCCCTCTGCCATTTATTCTTGAATGAACAACGAACCACAGACCCTGCCTCACTTTGACTTTTTCTTTTTCTTGCACTATTTTTAAATGTGGTTGATAAAAATGTGGCACGGGTGATGCTGCCGCAGAAACGAATTTCGTGATGTGTTCACGGCAATAAATTCTGATTGTGATCTCGTGGCATTGTGCAGAGAAAGTTAAATTTCTGTTCTTTGCCAGGTTTGCTTGAGATTCCAACACCCCACTTTCTTTTGTGCCTCCATTCTAGTCTGTGACATCGAGCAATGGTTCCTTGTCTCGTGTGTCACTTCTCAGGTCAGGGAGTGGGATTTTGAAGACAAAAAGGTAATTTGGTTAGAAATTTCCCGGAAAAGTAAAAATGAGTGTAAGTGCACTCAGAACACTTGCCGCACTGGCTTTGGCGCAATCTTTTGTAAACCTTAGGACAGTCCCAAGTGCGCATCTTGCCAATTTGTGGACACGGAGCTCTGTTTAAATGAGTTTAGGAGCTGTTGAGGCTGCACCTCCTCTGGGTATGTTTCATGGTGTTGTCCAGATAAGGGAAAATACATGGGAGCTGGTGGAGAGTTTCACCTTCTGTGTGGTGCACCTGCCCCGCAGTATTTGACTAGACATTGATTACGTATAGTTCAAGGTATTTGGATGTTAATGAACCCTGTAAGAAATACCATTTGCGCAAAATCCTATAATTGCTTGAAGCTAGATTCAGCTGAGTGACAGCAGCTGTTGACTTGGAGCCGAGTCTCACATTAACAGCTGTTGTTTCCATCGACCGCAAAGGTTACAGATGCTGAATCTCCCATCTTTTTGAATGGCCTGCACGGCTAAAATCTTTCTAACCCTACTTGACACTTGATTAAAAGTTAGAATCTATTTAAAGGTGAAGACAGGAATATCACAACGTAGAAAGGATCAAATGGGCGATGCCTTGATGTTAACTATCACTGGCTATTTAAACAGCTCTAAGCTGCCAAACACCAGTGGGATGCATTTTTCAGGGGCATTGTCATTGGGGATTGAGTGAGATAAATTGCCCCTTATCACATTTCTAATTTTAATTTTCCCTTCTTCACATAAAAGGTCAGAACTGTTTTCTCTTCATGTCTGGGTTTCCTTGCTTATGTGTTCTGACATGTGGGGCTTTGTTCCATTCAATCCCCAGACCTCATGCCCTCCAATAGCTTGGATTCATTGAATGTAGAAACCACCCCCATGTCCCCAAGGAACTTCATGGGAACTTAAGGCAAGCATTCAGCCACAAGTCACAGAAGTTGACGTAATGGGGGAAACAAAGGCCAGATTGAAGAACCGAGTGGTGTGAAGAGGGAGAGAGAAATAGAGATGCATTGTTACATTTGTGGCAAATGTACAAACTACATCCAGCTACAACATGCTCCAAGCACGCAAAACCAGAATTTAACCTTGTGTCATCTGAAGGCACACCGACACTGGTGGGGTAAAGGCCAAAGGGAGGACTCAGGGACCCAGAAATGGAAGAGCCCAAAGGTATCCAAGGAATGGAGGAGGCCACAAAGATGAGGGATAAGGACTCTGAAAAGGCCGGCAGAGTTAGCCCAGGGTTTGGCGTGATGCCAATACAGTGCCAGGCACCCAGGTTTGAAGGTGGCACTGCCTGGAAGGAGTTTCTACGTTCTCTCTGTGTCTGCGTGGGATTTCTCCTCCCAGCTTCCAAAATTCACGGGGTTGTAGATTAATTTTTGTGTAATTAGGCAGTCGTCAATAAAAAAAAATCTGAGAGTTTTGAAAGAATTGTATTGCCTGACTGGGAGACGATTTAGTTCAGTAAGTATCTTGAATATCAAGCCAAGTTTATTTTCATTGTCATATCATAAAAGAGAAATGTAACATTACACAAAATTGCCCTGAAGTAAAGATTTTCCATCAGTATGTCCCGATGCCCCTCAGAAAGAGAAGCAAGATTCGATAATCCTTTATCGTCAGTGCAGAACATGTAATATTTCACAAAACGGCCTTCTTCCTGCTATCAGGCAGATGGAGTTGCCCTTAACATTGACTGGCGCCCCTTACAGAAAGTGAAGCAAAACGAGAGTCGCTTCAGAGTTACTGAGTGTCCGTGGATTCGCCTCCAGCCCGCCCACAGCCATGGCAGCTGCACAGACCCTTGTGTGATCCATCGGCCACCCGAGCTCCAGATCCAAATCTCCGACGACCAGGAAGTCTTGGCTTCCTAGCTGATCCCAGCTCAGGTACCTGGCTCCCATGCGCTGGTGTCCAGCAGCCCACACTCTTTGTGGGCTCCCTGGCCGCAAGCTGCCTGCAACCTGTGTGGGTCTTTCAGCCACTGAGCCCCTCGCTGGTCCATTGCCATGGTCACCATCCTGTCAGGTCACCACCTCTCCTTCTCCGTCCCAGTGGGGCGAGTGCCAGTCCGCTGCACCACAAAAGAGAGCACCCCCAGTGTCACTGAGTGTCCATGGATTCACCATCAGCGCTCCTGAGGCCACAGCAGTCACACAGTTCAGTCCAAACCAATCAGAAGACTAAATCGTTTTTCGTTTGTCTATCTCTGAATCTGAAAGTAAAAAATGGATGGGGGCCCAGAGTGAGGGGAGTGAGAGACAAACTGGAGACCGAGTCTCCCTGGTTTAAATGTTTTAACAGGAATGTCTCGGAAAATTAACAACAAATTATCCTTTCATGACATCCAATCCTTGTTGTGTCATATTCCCGCCTGACATTTTACATTAACCCTTTCAAGTCTTTTCCTTTATTCTTGTTTGTTGTAGTTACCTGGCAGACTACCTCTTGCACCTAACATAGCTCATTGCCCAATGTGGATCAGGATGTCGAATGCTTATCCAAGTTCATGCACCATCTGTCCTGTCAAATAAATCTAAAAGGTCCCAAGAGAATAGGAGAATATGTATTTCTCCAATATTATTACTGTAACATATGATCTGGTCATTAAAACATTTCTATTTCTGTTCACTGGGCACAATTTAGCTTCAATATTTTCTCAAATTACAACGTGGTTAAAGTGCCTCATTGGCTGTGAAGTATTTGGGATGTCCTAATGTGAGAGATGGGAAAATTGATCTAAAATTATGAACATGGAAGAAACTAAAGTTCATCAGTAAAATGGCTGAAACCAGTTCAAACAGGATAAGTTTGGGGCTTAGGATGCAGGAAAGCAGAGTCAGCACGATTAACATAAGAATCTTCTATCCTTTGTGACAAGACCATAGGACTAAGATAAGGAATGGTAAGGTACAATAGAATGTAGGAAGTTGAGGTAGTCTGGATCAGATAAGGGTCTCCTAGCCCTGGACAGAAGTACCAAGTCATACATTTCTAATTAGCTAACCATACACAGATTTATACATATGAAATTAGCCAACCCTAGATAGAATGAGTCAACTCTGCATATCAAGAGACTGTAGCCCAGAGAATCAGGAAGGTGTGAATAAGGACAATGACATGAAGGGACACCGACAGGATACCCCCCCTGGTCCTCCAAGTGTACTGAAATTGCACGTAGGCAGGAAGAATTACCTATGCCAAACCCATCCAGGGGGCAGAAGAATGTAAGGGGGAGGGCATTCTGATACTGAAATTGACTGTATAAAAGTTGGGTGAGCCCCAGTATGTGTGTGTATTCCCAGGGTAAGGGGAAGCACCCAACTTTGCATTGTTGTAGTAATAAATGTTCTTTGTTCTCAATTTTTGTCTCGAGCAATTTCTTTAAAGGTACTTTAATTCCTAACAAATGGGGGCTCGTCCGGGATCACACTCCCTCCACTGACAGAGTACCCCGACGACGAGAGTAGGTGCACCCCGGCTGATTCAGCTGGACTCACGGGCGACGGGTGGCTGGTCAGTGGAAGAAGCGAGTGATATCCGAGAAGAGGCATTGAGAACAAACGGCGGAAGGACGCGCGCTAGAGCAGTACTGCCAGAACTCGGTAAGAGTATTTTACTTGTTCCTAAGTATGGGAATAGCGGGCAGTAGAGATTAGAGTCCTGACACAGGACGTGACCACCAGATAGCTACGTACAGCCCGCTTGGGATGATGTTATCTGAGTGGGGCACAGGAAAGACCCGCGGTAAAGACAGACTAGCGGGCAGTAGAGATGAGAGTCCTGACACAGGACGTGACCACCAGATAGCTACGTACAGCCCGCTTGGGATGATGTTATCTGAGTGGGGCACAGGAAAGACCCGCGGTAAAGACAAACTGACGACGGTCAGGTATTGTTGTAATGAATGGGTGGGATACCCGGTTAAAGGGAGCTCCGTGTACTGGCCAAAATTCGGATCCGAGGATGAATGGATGTGTGAAGTTTGAACTTATGGCTCTATCAAAACCAGCCAGACAATGTTGAGAGCAGGGAATATGCAGCCTGCTGGCTCAAGGGATCCATTGAACAGCTGGTTTTGAATGAGAAAGAATCCAGGGATAAGAGAGAGGAGGAACCTCTTGTCCCTGAATCACAGGGTTGGGATGTGTTACATTCCCTCCCTCCACCCTATGTTCCTCCTATGCCAGCTCCTATCTTTCCTTCCCCTCCTATGACCTACCCTTCTGCACCTTCCCCACCTCCCCCACCACTAGAGAAGAGAGAAGAGAGCAGGAGTGGTATGATAACTTGCTCACAAAGCACTCGATTACCACCTCTGTTGGCAGGAGAGAGAGGTAACTTTAATTCAGAACAGTGTGAGACTCTTCAGGAAGAAAGGGCAGAACCCTTTGATTCATTTCCCAGGGAGCAGGAACCCAGACCTAATAAGCCAGAAACCAATTGGATGAGACCACTGCGGGAAGTTCCCATGAGAGAGGGTCTCGGTTTCGTAAATGTGCCCCTGACCAGTACTGAAGTGTGTAACTTTAAGAAAGAACTGACCTCCCTGATAGAAGATCCCCAGGGATGTGCCGAACAGTTAGACCAATTTTTGGGACCAAATATATATACAATATGGGGGTCTCGACATAGAATCCCCAGCAGGGGAACAATTGGTACTAACAGGTTTTGTTACCAACTCAGCCCCAGACATTGAAAATTACAAAAGACAGAAAATTGGCATGAGCAGGGAATAACCCAGCTTCTACAGATCACACAAAAAGCATTTGTCCAGACATCTGAGGATAAGCAGAAAGCAAAGGCTAACATTTTGATGCAAGCAGTTAAAGGAATAGTAGATGAGTAACATGAAAAAAAAAAGGCAGGGACTGTGTGCCAGCTCCTGAATGTTGGGAGAAGTGCAGGGAGTGGGAGAGTAGAGACCAGAGATAATTTCATAAATCACGACTTCCCACTTCAGTCACTGACCAATATTGATTAAAATTCATGCTAAAAATTAAATGTCATAAATGATCGTTTTTCAATACTGTAGAATTAGCGAATTTAACTACCAGTTAATTCCAATTTATGAAATAAATTGTATTTAAATGTGATTTTGCACAGGGAGTACCTGAGAGTTGAGTGATGTTATAACATTTGCAGGGAGAAATGTTTGCGCAAATAGGGTGAGTTCTATACATCTTAACTTTAAGTGTATGTGAGATAAAGAAAGGATCTGATGTGTAAAGTGGCTGGATCAGCCAGTTGAAGGGGGAGGGTATTCCTACACTGAAATATTGCAGTTTTCAATGAGCTTTACATTTATTGTGTTTTATTCAGTTCTTATTGTATTTTATTGCAGTTTTCAATGAGCTTTACATTTATTGTGCTTTATTCAGTTCTTATTGTATTTTAGTGCTGTTTTTAATGAGCTTTACATGTATTGTTCATTGTTGTTTACTAATTTCTTTGGAATATTGTTCGTTAATGTTTTAAGCCCCCCTGGAATAGGGGCAGCAGAGGTTACAATTCAGCTCCTTTAGAATGTAGACAGGGCATAGATTTAATGTATAATCATAATGGGATATAAGGGATCCCAATACGGACCAGGGGAATTAAACAGCTTTAGTGGAGTACATCTAATTTGTATCATAGCCTACACAGGTATTAAAGACAGGAGTTTTGAAGCGATAGCACAAAGGACATGGTGGGACAAAGACAGACAGAATGGTAGTCAGCATTGTACATGTAACAGAGAGAGAGAGAGTTGACACATATGCTAATGTACACAGACAGGCTGCAACTCACAAGTTCAATGAATGTTAGCAGACAAGCTGCAACACACAGTTAAATCACAAGAAACAATCCCCCCCCAGCTTGGTCTCTTTTCATCACCCCATGAAAGGGAGCACCAGTTTCCAACAACGTGAGCTGCTTGACACTTTAATATCAGGCTCCAAACAGCCTTCGGAGATCGGTGGCCCTAGGGTTCGGGGCTGAAGGGGACATCAGATACTAGCCACAATCAAACGGAACCGCCTGACTACTGCTACTCGTTCGCTGCTGAAGGCAGCGCTTCTCATAGACTGCGACTCGTTCGCTGCTGAAGGCAGCGCTTCTCATAGACTGCGACTCGTTCGCTGCTGAACGCAGCGCCTCTCACAGACTTCGTCGGGACAACACTTACAAAGGTCGTGTGCTTCAAAGACACTGCTTCCATATTTCAACGTATGGGATGGACTAGACTCTTTACTGAGAACTGGAGCCTGATACTCCAAACCCTAATAAGCAGCTGGACTCACTCCCCTGACCTTCATGGTGCTCCCCTACCTAAAGACTTTACACAGACATTACAATTCGGTTATTGACCAGCTGGGTAAAACTACACCTTACACTTGAAAGATCAGTGTTACTGATCTAAAAGAAAAGTGAGGAGAGGGGGTGGGGGATCAGTCACACTGACACTAGTAACCAAAGATCAGTAACACTGATCATGGTGAAAGATCAGTATTACTGATCTAAAAGAAAAGTGAGGATTGTGAGAGATGGGAAAATTGATCTAAAATTATGAACATGGAAGAAACTAAAGTTCATCAGTAAAATGGCTGAAACCAGTTCAAACAGGATAAGTTTGGGGCTTAGGATGCAGGAAAGCAGAGTCAGCACGATTAACATAAGAATCTTCTATCCTTTGTGACAAGACCATAGGACTAAGATAAGGAATGGTAAGGTACAATAGAATGTAGGAAGTTGAGGTAGTCTGGATCAGATAAGGGTCTCCTAGCCCTGGACAGAAGTACCAAGTCATACATTTCTAATTAGCTAACCATACACAGATTTATACATATGAAATTAGCCAACCCTAGATAGAATGAGTCAACTCTGCATATCAAGAGACTGTAGCCCAGAGAATCAGGAAGGTGTGAATAAGGACAATGACATGAAGGGACACCGACAGGATACCCCCCCTGGTCCTCCAAGTGTACTGAAATTGCACGTAGGCAGGAAGAATTACCTATGCCAAACCCATCCAGGGGGCAGAAGAATGTAAGGGGGAGGGCATTCTGATACTGAAATTGACTGTATAAAAGTTGGGTGAGCCCCAGTATGTGTGTGTATTCCCAGGGTAAGGGGAAGCACCCAACTTTGCATTGTTGTAGTAATAAATGTTCTTTGTTCTCAATTTTTGTCTCGAGCAATTTCTTTAAAGGTACTTTAATTCCTAACACTAAGCTCATTAATACCAGACTTTATTTCCTGTTAAAGATAATCTGATCAAGGTGTTCATTAAATTATTGAGTCAAGTTGAATTAATTCTCTTCTGGGTGGACTCCAGGATGGCGAGGAATTAAACAGAGCTCACTGAATCAGGAAGGAATAGAATCCATTAACCCTTGTCCTCTGAGAACGTTTAGTTGCTGGGGTCAAATGAAGGCCTCAAGATTACATTTCAGATTTATTGTCAGACATACATGACATCACATTGAACCCTGAGATTCTCTTTCCTGTGAACAAGGCAGAATGATCACTTACTGGTAGTACAAAAACACAATGTACACATGTAAACAAATTAGGAAATGTAAACAACTGACTGTGCGATACAGAGATAAAGATCAATAAAGTGCAAAAGTGTGAGTCCTTAAATGAGTCCCTGATTGAGTTTGATGTTGAGGAGTCTGATGGTGGAGGCGGAGCCGCTGTTCCTGAACCTGGTGGGGGCGAATCTTGTGGTCCCTAGACCTCTTTCCTGCTGGCAGCAGCGAAAACAGAGCGCATGCTGGGTGGGGTGGATCCTTGATGATCGCTGCTGCCCTCTGATGGCAGCTTCCCCCCCTGTAGATGTTCTCGATGGCGGGGCGGGGGCTTTTGCCTGTGGTGTCTTGGGCTGCGTCCATGGCCTTTGGCAGGGCTCTACGGTCAGGGGTGTTGGTGTCCCATACCAGACCCTGATGCAGTCACCACACCTCTGTAGAAATTTGCCAGGGTTTCTGATGTCATACCAAACTCCCCACTGAAAAACCTTCCTACTCCGCATGCCGTCTTCAACTCTTGGATTAATGAAAAGGAATATTTTCTTTGCTGCAATCTCCAAAACGAATGCCGGTCATTAATAGCCTCTTTTTGATTCAAACACCAGCCCTAGTACCTGGCAGAACTTTATCCAGCACCTATGACAATAGATAGAGAGGGAATGGAGGCAGAACTGAGAGAGATCATTCTGAGCCTCTTCACCATTGAGTATGGTCTTCAAATTTTGTAAGAGTTGTTAGTAGAAATAAACAACTTTCACCTCTGGGGTCATCAGTAGTTCAAGTTTATTATCGTCCAATTTCATAAGTACAACCCGACAAAACAGTTCTCCAGACCTCAGTGCAAAACACGTAGGCACACAACCAGACAGGACATCCATACAGATGAACAATACATAAGCAGAGCATAGAAGCATAAGTGAAAATGAACATTCAGTCGTTCAGCGTTCTCACTGTCCGTGGGAAGAAGCTGTTTCTCAACCTGGTGATTCTTGCTCTGATCCTCCTGTATGCTTTTCCCGACAGGGGTGGCAAGGGTTTTGCGCGCCCTCTTCAAACCTCTAGACTACGTGATGGGGTGGTGGGGGGGTGGTGGGGGAAGGGAGGCACCAGTTATCCTCTGCCACTCTTATATGGTCCTGCGGTTTGATCGCTGATCTATTTCTCCACAGCAAATGCACCGGCCAAGGCACTCTCGGTAGAGCTCCTGTAGAAAGCTGACAGGATGGTGGCCATTAGCCTCGCCCACCTCTTTTTCAGGAAGTGCAGTTGCTGTTAGGTTCAAGATGAGACAATCGCTATTGAGGTAGGTAAGGGTTAGCAATGAGATAGTCACTAGTCCAGTAAATAATTCAAGAGATTCTTTATCCTGGAATTTATATGATTGAGGGAAATAAGACCAGATCCACAAATTTAATTTTCACTCTCTTGTCAATGTGAGAGCAATGTCAGCAATTTCCTGATAAATGTTTCAAAAACATCTGAAAATATCATGAATTTTTTGGGGCCATCTTAAAAACACTGCTGGCAGGATCTTTCTTATAACACTACTCTGTTTCAGGAATAGAGGGTGCTGGGAGTGGGGGGACAGTGCATCAGGTTTCAAGCTTTACCGGCACCCTACCTTGCAGCCCTGGCCTCGGGAAGTAGCTCTTAAAGCGCTACACCGCATATTACTTCTGGGGAATGCCGACAAGGAATAATTGCATGGGAAACTGCCTCATGCAGTGAGGACAGAGGATATTCACTGGTTCGTAAAGAACAGTGCAGGATCCAGCCTTCTACTTTAAAGGCCCTCGAGGACAGATGTTTGCAGAGAGGTATCTGTGAAT
Organism: Narcine bancroftii; assembly: GCF_036971445.1. NCBI lineage: Eukaryota > Metazoa > Chordata > Chondrichthyes > Torpediniformes > Narcinidae > Narcine > Narcine bancroftii. Next base: position 204,630,630 of record NC_091470.1, read on the forward strand.
GCCTGACAGTAATGTCTGCACTGCCGTCAGACACTCCTTGTGGATGTGAATGCGGCAATAGCAAAGGTACATTGACTATCACTTGGCATAAACCTGAATGTTGGTCCCAAAGCAGAATTTGTCTGTGAGTGTGCGCAACTTCTGGCATATGGTGTCTTACTGGGGAGGCCTCACATGGGCAGTTTTGGGCTCCTCGTTTAAGAAAGGACGTGCTGACGTTGGAGAGGATTCAGAGGAGGTTCACAAGGATGATTCCGGGAATGAAGCTCTTGGTCTGAATGGACACTGAACCTGGTCTGAATGGACACTGAACCTATGGACGATACCTCACATTTTCACATGGGTAATTTACTTCAAAACCTTTTATTTACAGAATTGTAATTTATAGTGATTTTTGCACCTTGCTCTGCACAATAAAGCAGCCACAAAGCAACGAATTCCGCATGACATATTTGTGACAATAAACCTGATTCTGATTCTGAAGAGGTTTAATTCAGGGACAAGAATTCATGGAGGGCATTCAAAGTTATTGGCAACTTCCAACATGCTGAAACTCACCAAGGTTGTGGTGGCTGGAATCTCTGAAATCCCCTTTGAGGTTGATTTGCCAGGCAAATACTGCCTGTGACTGTAGCAGCGATGAACCTGATGTCAGTTTGAGCCTTCACCAGTATTGAGAGCTGAATCTTCTTTCAGTTAACCGTGCTAGTTCCAATCCAAATGTTTGAAAGTCTTGCCAGAACCAAAGTTTAGCCATTTGGTTGAGCTGATGAGCAGAAAAGAAACAGTGCTAAATTCTCACACCACAATATTTCAAACATGGCCAAAGTTAGGTAATGTTTTGTTAATGTTCTTTTCATATACAGAACTGTTTTTAAAAATAGTAAATGCAGTTGTATTTCGAGGCCTGGGTAAGCACATGAAGAAGTTGGGTGGAAGAGGGAGAGCTGAAGGCATGTGCGAAGTTGAACGTGGGCACAAATTAACTAGGCAGGTGTCCTGCGTATATTTTAAAAATTAGGCACTGCATTGTATCAGGCCCTTCCACTCCACGGGTCCGTACTGCCCAAATGCCCCAGTTAACTTACAACCCCCGTACGTTTTGAATGGCGGGAGGAAACCAGGGTATCCGGGGGGTAACCTACGCAGACACGGAGAGAACATACAAACTCCTTACAGACAGCGCCAGATCCGAACCTGGGTCGTCGGCCCCGTAACAGCACTGACCGTGCCGCAGGTGTCTTCTGAAAGTCTCAGACAATAATTGATAAGGAGGCATTAAACAAGGTGACCCAGTAGTCGCTCAAGAAGGGGTCCTGTGGTCAAGAAAATGATGGTGCAAAGTTGATTCGAGGAATTGGTTGAAAGGGAAAGTCAGGATGGTGAGTACAGCTGGCACAGCTGAAAGTGGAGGTTTCACGACAACAGCCCCTCACTTGCAAAATACCACCATTGTTCGCCCAATACAGTGAAACCCCTGTCATTCAGAATTCAAGCCACTGACACCCTCAAGTAACCGGCAAAATAAAAATTACGGAAAATAAATAAATTGAAAAATGGAATGAATCAGAATGAATAAAAACTTAATAAAACTTTAAAATTGTAAAAGTAAAGGTTCTCTGAAGTAACACATAAACCTTTGGTGAAGATGGGATTAAATATTCAACTTGGCCGTGATTTGCTGTTTGAATAAAGTGGCATGAAACAGCAATGGGGGTCGCCCAGGTTGATGCCGCTCGCTGTTGGGACAACTCTCTTAAAGTTTCTTCTTATCCCTACTTAGTAAGAGTCGCTCCCCTCCCCCACCAGTCAGAGAGTTTATCCGTAAACTTGGTGGGGGTGGGAGGGTGGATTTAATTATCTATAACATTATTGTTCATCTTTCGGGCAGCTCTGTGGAAGGGGAGGAACCTGCAGATGCAGCACAGTTAAATGTTTTCAGTGAATGTGACTGAAAAGAAAGTAAAATGCTTCAAGGTTTATGTATTCAGGCAAGTGAAGTTTGTTCAGAGTAAGTGTTTATGTCTTTAAACTTTATTCTGAATGCAGAGTTATTAGTCAAGCAACCAGAAAACTTGCTTCTTCAGCATCTACCAATCCCTATTGGTGCGGAATACCAGGGGTTTTACACTACATCTAAACCATGGCTTGCCCCTGCACACCCTCATGCTGTTACTGCACCAGCGATCAGGACCAAAGTTCGAAACCGGCACTGTCTGTAAGGAGTTTGTATATTCTCTCCGTGTCTGCGTGGGTTTCCCCCGGGGGTTCTGATGTACTCCCACCCTTCAAAACGTACCGGATGTTGTTGGTCAAATGGGTATCTTTTGGCGGCTAAATTTAAATGTAACTGGGTCAGCCACGATTTTGCTGAATGGATTCAAGGATATGGCTTGCTCTTGCTGTTCTTAAATCAAAGGGCAAATTTTCTCTCTCATTTTTGAATTAATAGTTAGAAATTCTGCCTGGCTGGCCCACAGGAATAAAGAATTTCAGGGTTGTACGTGATGTCATGCATGTACTCTGTCAATAAATCTGAATTTTTAAAAAAAATGGAACCGTGCAACGAAAAGGAAACAAGTATTTTTTTCTTTGCCACATGGATGACAACAGTGAATAAGTTTTAATTCCTGGAGATTCCAGGCCTCGACAGTAGCCTTGGCAACCACTACTTATGATGCATTGCCTTGAAGGGAAGACTGTACAATAAAGGTGTTAAAATAATGAATGGGGGTGGGGGCTAAAGTACTCAGTTGCCCCAAAGACTCAATCAAAAATTCTATGTATGTCGATTAACTCAAAGCAGCAATCGTGACTCATGCGGAAATCATCCCATAGTTCAGTGCCTTGTATCAGATAGTGTTTCGTTCATGTGGCGTTTGTTTGGTTGTTTAACTGAGGCCTTCAATCTCCATGAATCTCAAGCAGATTTAGCTGGGGATATACCGAGCAGTTTTTTTTATATATAAGCATATCCCTTTCAGTACAGAGGGTATTTTTATCTGTGCTCAGTGCATCTGAGAGAAGACATGGATTGAAGTCTCATTCAGGCCAACACTCTCAGAATCAATGCTGAAAGGTATTGAGTCCCTGCCTGCCTTCTCAAGTGAGGTACAGGTACACAATCCTTTATCTGGAACCCTTGGGGGACAGTGTGTTCTGAATTTCGGATTTTTCCGGATTTCAGAACAAAAGCCAGATTTAAGTCCACCGAATTGGGTTGCCATATTCACCCCCTTCCAGTCACGCTGCTGTCTCTCTCTCCCCCTCACCTCCCCGGCCTGGCAGAGTCATGCTGCCATCTCTCCCCCTCCGCTGTACCAGCATCAGGAAAAAAAATGCTGGTTTTGGACCTTTCCGGATTTTAGATGTCCAGATAAAGGATTGTGTTCCTGTATAAACTTCCCAGGCACTCTTCCAAACAGAGCACGAGAATTCCCCAGTTTTCCTGTTCAATACTTATTCTTCAGGCATCGTGACTAAAAAAAGGCCATGAAGTTGTTGTTTGTGGGAACTCAGTGAGGACAAATTACTGGTAGTGGACCGGCATTTCCCATGCTGGAACGGGGGCAGCTCATCAAGAAAACGACTTCTTAATCTCGGAAACATTTGGAGCTCACTGAGCCGCTCACCGTGTTATCCCAGCACCGTCGACCCGGGTCCGAATCCACCGCTGGCCGTAAGGAGTTTGTACCTTCCCCTCCGTGTCTGCATGGGTATCCTCCCACCCATCAAAGGTGAACAGGTATTGTAGGTCCTCTTTTTCTCCTTCCTTCTCCTCCTCCTCCTCGGGGAGGGGGCAAGCTCTTGTGGGGCGGAAAGGCCTGTTTCTGTCTAAATTTAAATCTGAAAAGCTGCTATATAAAGTCTTGGCTTTTGAGCCACTTAATCTAGATCTTCCACGTGATAACACTGGTCAGCGATATCGACATCTCTCCCCTCTATGAGCATACAGAGAGATGGTGGAGAGACTCAGCAGGTCATACAGCGTCCATGGATGGAAATGGTCTTCAGCAGTTAGAGTAGATTCTGTACTTCTGACTCAATAAAGGGTTCGGAGCCGAAAAGTTGACGAACCCTTTTTCTCCATGGAGGCTGCCTGACCCACTGAGTCCCTCCAGCTTCTCGCTGTTTGCTCACAGATTCTGGCCTCTGCAGGTTTTTGCATTTCTTCTTTTATTTCCTCTATTATTGCCAGCACATCCAACCCGACGAAAAAAGCATTTTCTGGTCCTCGGCTCAATGCCCGTAGACACACAAGCAGACATAGCGCACACACACACACACACACACACACACACACACACACACACACACACACACACACACACACACACACACACACACACACACACACACACACACACACACACAGACAGATGGGCAGACGGTACACGAGCAGGACAAGTATTCGTCCATCCAAATAAATAAATAAATATCGCTTCGTGACCGCGAGAGGCTCGGATGGCCAATGTGAGCGAAGTGCTTGGTTGTTCAGACACTGCCCTTGGGGAGGAGAAGGAGGAAGAGGACGAGGGAGAAGGAGGAAGGTAATTTCAGTGGAGAAACTCAGGCCATCAAGTAGGAATAGTTCTTCTTATTCCCTGACGTTACTTTGCATAAAATCTTACGGAGCAGAATTGGACAATGAAGCACAATTGGCTCTAGGCAGCATTCATGCTTTCCCTCAGCCTCATTCCATTTATTCGTCTCATTCCATCAATATGTCTTTTTATTCCTTTCTCCCCCAAGGATTTAATTGCATTGTCTTTTCCCTGCCACCTTTCAGGTGTAGATGGGGCACCACCTCAAGAAGACGGTCAACATTATAAAAGGCCCCAGACCACCCTGGCCATGCCCTCTTCTCTCTGCCATCTTTAGGTGGGAAGTGCAGGTGCCCAGTCCAACACGTCCAGATGTTGGAGCAGTGTTTTGTTGGCAGCTCTAGAACCTCTCTGTATCACCAAAACCATAACAGTACCACAAGACCACCAAAGATCTGTCTGAGTGTTTGGATTGACAGCACGGTAACACTGCCCATGAGTCTGGGTCGCCCAATTTATACCCCATTAACCCACACCCCTAGTATGTTTTGAAAGGAAAGGAAGAAACCAGAGCCCCCCCCCCCACCTCAGGGAAAACCCACGCAGACACAGGGAGAACATACAAACTCCTCGCTGGATTCAAACCCTGGGTCTGTCGGTGGTGCAGTAAAGGCGTTGCGCTGACCGCTTCATCAATTGTAATATATATTTGAGAAAGTGGATGAATACAGGAGCACAGCATTTGTAGATTTTCTTGTTTACAGTAGTATCCCCATTAACCGACACCTTCAGGGACCATGGATGTCAGACTTGTGAAATTTCTGGTTGACTGAGATTCATTCTTCCAATGCCTCACTAATACACTTGCATTAAGAATACAGGTGGTCCCCTACTTACGGCATATGCGACTTATGACCATCCATACATATGAACAAAAAATCTTAAAAGTAAAGAAAAAATATATTTAAATATAAAAATTACACATCAGGTCCCGGGGATCCAGGGGCAATGTGGCAGTGGCCATGGGCAGGGAGGGTGCCGAGACACCGCCACTGTCAAATGTGTTCTATTTTCGGGACACAAGGTCGGTGGTGGACCCAGTGTTCTAAGTGGGGGAGATGAGCGCAGGACTGGTGGTGGTGGTGGCGGGCAACGGGTCTTTCCAGTGCCGAGCGGGCTGGACTGTGGACTGTGGACTGTGGCTCCAGTTTAAGAACGTGTCAGCCCGGAATAACACAGACCACTTCGAGATCTGGCCAGTGGGTCAGAAGAGAACTGGGACGTATGTCGAGGACTATCTGCACATTGTTTTAAAACAAAAGACAAAAGCAAAAGGTAAAATAATTGAAAAAAAATCAATGTTGTAGTCTTTAATTATGTAAAGTTCACGTTAATCAAGTAATTCCTGTATTTTGAAAAATTTAAATTCGATCTCCATTCGCTGGCGCTGTACAGTGTTGCACTAGCCGCTAAGCTAATCATGCTGCTTTCATATTTAACCCTCCCACCCCCAAGTTTACAGATAAAGCCTTACTAATATACTTCATAATATATTAATAAAAATAAAGGCTCTTACTCGGCAGGGATAGGGAGACACTTTGATAGAGTCACCCTAAAGACGAGCGGCATTGGCCGGCTCTTTACCCTGGGTGCCGGCATTGGCCGGCTCTTCACCCTGGGTGCCGCCATTTTATTCTAACGCAACTTCACTGAAACTTTATTCAAATAGCTGCTGCAGGCTCGGGCGCGCTGCTGGCTGAATGTTCGCTCCCAAGGGGTTGTGTGTTGCTTTGGAAAACATTTACGTTCACAAATTTAAATTTTATTTAAACTTTTGTTTTTTCTTATTCACTTAAAAATCTTATTTATTGATATACTGGATTTTTTATTTTGCCAGCTATTTGAGTTTCTGGTGGATTGAATTCCAGATAGTGGGGATTTTACCGCATATTCACTATGACCTGTGTGTCCAGTGGGATATTAAACCAAGGCCTGGTTTGCGCTTTCAGGTCAATGTAAGCAGCTCCATTGCATTATTTCCCGGACAGGCTAGCAGTCCAGAGCAATATCTCTCCCTTAGCCATAATGGTTAAAACAATTATCTGGTGCAGGACTGCAAATTAAATTGTTTGCCAGAGCATTGAAAGAAGCTGATTTATTTCCAACATTACAATATGTATGTTTGGAAAAAAGTACAATGGGAGACATTAAACGCACACGTGTGTGTGTGTGTGTGTGTGTGTGTGTGTGTGTGTGTGTGTGTGTGTGTGTGCATGTGTATGCCTGTGTGTGCATCTGTGTTTGTGTGTGTGTGTGTGTGTCTGTGTGACTGTGTGTGTCTGTGTTTGTGTGTGTCTGTGAGTGAGTGAGTGTGTGTGTGTCTGTGTTTGTGTGTGTGTCTGTGTTTGTGTGTGTCTGTGTGAGTGAGTGAGTGTGTGTGTCTGTGTGAGTGAGTGTGTGAATGTGTGTGTCTGTGTGAGTGAGTGAGTGTGTGTGTCTGTGTGAATGTGTCTGTGTGTGAGTGTGTGTGCACATGCGTGTGTCTGTCTGTGTTTTTGTGTGTGTGTGTTTGTGTGTGTCTGTGTGTCTCTGTGTGCACGCATGTCTGTGTGTATGAGAGAGTGTGTGTGTGAGTGTGTGACTGTGTTTGTGAGTGTGTATGCGCGCGCATGTGTGTGTCTGTGCGCGTATGTGCATGTGTCTGTGATTGTGTGTCTTTTTGTATCTGTATGTGTGAGAGAGTGTGTGGGTGTGTCTGTGTTTGTGTGTGTGCATGTGTTTGTGTGTGTGTGAGTGTGTTTGTGTGTGTGGGAGAGAGTGTGTGTGTTTGTGTGTGTGTATGTCTGTGTTTGTCTGTGTCTGTGTGTGTGTGTGTGTTTATGTTTTTATTCAGGGAGAATGTTCTTGGCATCTCCAGACGGGTGCTTGAATTTGTCATCTGTAGTATGGAGTTAGTGTGTTGGTGAAAGGCCAATTGGACAAGCAAAGCAGAATATGGCCTTGAAGCACAGAATGTACCCAGAATATAATTAAACAATTATGGTTGCAGTTGGCTGCCTTTGTTGGAGGACCTGAGGCTGAGGCAGTCCAGGGAACCTACTAAATGAAAACAGTTCAAATGTGGGGTTTCCAGTTCATTAATGACTTTTCCCAACCTGATAGGTGTTCCCGTTCACACGGTCCTGGTGGCTTTTACTTCTGGCCCTTCTCAGTGCAAGGGAATGGTCTGATTTAAAAGTCCCACCCACCTATTTACATTGCTGCATGGCCTCTTGGTCTGTCTCCTGCAGTCCCCCAACTCTCAGATCTCTGTCCTCTTCCAAATCTGGCCTCTTGGGGATCTCCCAGTTTCTATCAGGAGTAAAACATAGAAGTGGGTGAAGTAAAAACTCAGTAGTGTCCTTTGTGTAGCAAAGATAAAGATACATAAACATTTCAGGCTTGAATCCTTCATCATGGTAAGGACAAAATGTGGGTACAGGTGTTTGAGCAGAATGGGGGGTGGGGGGACAGACAGGGGGAGGAGTGTGGTGATTGTATCCAGTTATCATTGCCGGTTGTATATATGGAGCTGGCCCGCCCACGGATGACTCATACCCTACAACTCCTCCCTCGTGGTCCTGGGCCATAAAGGTCGAGCCAACTCTCCCTTGCTGCCATTCCTATCCTGGAATCCCGGGCCAGCAACTCTCTTCACTGGATTAAAGCCTATCATTCCCTCAGCTTGTCTCTTTGGTTACTGCTCGTGCACTGCAAACAGCACTCTCTCACAGGCAGGAGGTAGTAGATGGATAAGGGAGGGAGGGCATGCCAGCAAACGGGGGAAGGGGCTGGCTCTGACAATGCAGAGGGAAGGGGGTGAAGAGCTGGAGGAAAGAAAACGAGGGATGAGAAGAGAGAGGGAGTACGGGAAGCAGGCAAACAGAACCCAGAGAAATCTAAGTTCATGTCATCCGGCTGGAGAGCTAAATAACTGTAAACAGATAAAGAATTTGAACAAACTGACTGTGCGACACTGAGAGAGTGATCAATCAATAAAGCGCACAAATGCGAGGCCTTAAATGAGTCCCTGACTGAGTTTATCATTGAGGAGCCTGATGGTGGAGGGGGAGCAACTGTTCCTGAACCTGGTGGGAGCGAGTCTTGTGGCCCACGAGACCTCTTTCCTGATGGCAACAGCAAGACCAGAGCATGCGCTGGGTGGTGTGGACCCTGGGGGATCACTTGCTCTCCAACGGCAGTGTCCCCCGTAGATGTTCTCAATGGTGGGGAGGGTTTTGCACTCAAGGGTATTGGTTTCCCCCCATACCAGACTGTGATGCAGCTGGTCAGCACACTTTCCACCACACCTCTGCAGAAATTTGCCGGGGTTTCTGGCGTCGTACTAGACTCCATAAACTCCTGAGGAAGTCGAGGCGCTGATGTGCTTTCTTCACGATGCTGTTAGAGTTGGGTCCAGGAAAGATCCTCTGAGATAGTGACTCCCAAAAATATAAATGTGCTCCCCCTCTCCACCTCTGATCCCCCAATGATCACTGGATTGTACACCTCTGGATTCCCCTTCCTGAAATCAACAATCAAAAATTCCTTAGTTTTGGTGATATTGAGTACAAAGTTGCTGCTGTTGCACCATTTTAGCCAAGTTTTCATTTTCCCCCCCCCCGTGCGCTGACTCATCCCCTTTATACAACCCACTGCCTTAATATCGCCAGCAAATTTGTAGATGGTGTCGTTCTGAGCCACACAGTCGTAGTTGTAGAGTGAGTAGAGCAGGGTGCTGTGGTGCTCCGGGACTGATGGAGAAGGTGGAGGAGATGTTCATACCAATCCTCACTGGAATTGCGGCCTAGAGGTCCAAATGCTTCCTGAAGTCTTCACCTGACTACGACCAAAGTCTGAGGTTTGGAATTGAAAGCTTAAGGGTAGTGAGGCAGGGGCAGGTTCTGAAAAGTTTTAAGGGCACTGCAAAGATAGACCTTGGCTGGAAATCAAACATGCAAAGTCTGTTTGGATGTGTCAACAAAACTAAGACCTGGCTTTGGAAATCTTGCTGTAATCAGCTTTTATTTTTAACTAGGTTTATGATGGGATTGCCTTGAGTAATGTGATTCTTGACATAGTGATCCAAAAGCAGTATTGGCAGAGAATTAACAGTGGACTTGGGCCTAAGATAAGGTTGACGCTGGTACTCAGAGAAGACTATAATGATAGGATTCTCTTAGCAACAGGGGAATGTCACGTGTGTCTTCATTTAGTTACCCGCACTTTAGAGGTCATGGTATTGACTGGCCATCTTTCTCCTTGCATTTCTATAATAGCTTCCAAGCAAAATGCAATGGCAACCACTCAGTGATGCCTGCCTGAATTTGTTTTTCTTCCTTTTCGCTTTCAGATTGCTGATGAGAGGGGGTTCCTTCACTCCCTGAACCATTGAGGAAGCCCTTTGCTATTGACCGCCTGCCTACGGCTCATCCAGCCGGGAGTGGCAACTGAGAAAGAAACTTCAAGCTGCAGCCAACTCACCTCAGAAGTCGCTTTTTGGAAATAAACTATTCCGTATATTTTGCACATTGAGATGCTCTGCACCACGGATAGGCTCTGATGCACTTAGGGAAGGGTTGGGGACCGACAAAGATAACAAGATGCTCAAGGAGGCGAGTGACCCAACTACACAAGGACTACTTTCTTTATTTCTGAATGACCTCTCTTTGCCTGATCGCAGGCTGACCTAAGAATGTTGAGGGGAAAAATTGCAGGAAGACTTGGGATGCAATCTCCATTTCCCCAACATCTTCTGCACTAATGATGCCCTATCCTTGCCTGACAAAAGAACATTGATGTTTTGATTAGTTTGATGCTTTTATTCAATTCTCTTTCTTATATCACAGCCACGCGCGGCTTATAACACCTCACATTGGGGGGAGGGGAGCAGATAAGATTCCTTCATGGTCACGTACCATATATGCCAGCACATAAGATGACTCTGTTTAAGACAACCCATCTAAAATGTAAGTTTTGAGCTATACTTGCTGTTTAAGACCACCCCAAGTCTGGCACTTCCCACTGAACAGTGGAGCCACGCTGCTGGGCACTTTTAATACACTAATTCACAATATTTTGAAGCCAAATTACCCAGTAAAGGTCTATTTTAAACTAAACCACTGTTGGCTCCTTTAACAGGCTGTCTGAAGCCTGTTCAGAGCTGACAGCAATTGTACTGGGCAGATGAACCCCGCAGGTGAGCGCTGGGACATTGCTATTAAGCTTTGTATTTCATACTTGGCATGGGGGGAATGCGAGGCTTCATTTTAAAGTTCGGATTTTATACTTGGTGTGTAAGTTGACCCCTGGTTTTGGGGTGACATTTTTAATGTTCAAGGACCATCCAATATGTCGCCATATACGGTATTTCTTTGTCCTGTGAAGGCCCACAGGCCCAGTATCAAGACTCAAAAGAGAAGCAAAAGAGAGGCATCAAGGGTCCGTGGATCCCGCCACATCCTCTGAAGCTACAAAGTTAGATGTTTCTGTAGCCGCACGGCCTCCTGTGGAGTCCTGCGACGAACCAGAGCTCCAGACATCCGGGTTCCTCCAAGGGCCCTGTTTCCCAAACCCATCCCCCCTGAACCCAGTTAAAAAGCTGCCCGTGCCCGGCGCCCTTCAAGACCCCCACGCCATTGGCACCCTCACGAATTCATGACTCCCAGAAGCCGCTCATCAGCAGCCTGTGACGCTGCCACGCTGGTCCACTGTTGTGGTCTTCTATCCTTTGGACCCCTGGTGGTCTCAGCGGCCGAACGCGGGCGCCGCCATCTGAAGATATTTGTTTGTAAAAAAAAACCTCTGTCAGCCCCGTTGTGCAGGCAGTTTAACCCCACACAGGACTGTGGGGCAGGACAGACAAGGCAGTAGGGAGAGGAGCACAGAAAGACAGGTACCTGCTCTCCACTCCTCCAGGGTCTGCACAAGTTATAGCAGTGGCAGCACCTTAATTTTCCTCCCCCCAACTTAAATCTGCCACCAAGCTGATCAGAAGGAAGTCCATTAGATTTGCAGTTAAAGATGTTAGCATCTGACTTCAGAACAGAGGTGGCCACCTGCCTTGGTGGGACTGAGCTGGAGGCCAGTCTGCCCCTCCAGCTCCAACTTCACCAGAACAGTGGCTTATTAAAAGCTACTGCCATCTCAATGCCATGTCTCCCTTATAGAGATGTTGTAGTCTACAAAGTGGCAGTGTGTGTGTGTTTTTGTGAGTTTCTCTGGAGTTAACCAACACAGGCCTTCAACCTTGGGTGGCCAACTCTGAAAAATCTGATTCTCCACCTTATTAGAGCTTCCATGAGGACCTCCTGTCATTTGCCTGCATCCTATCCCCTCCTTGCAGTCTCACCAGTTTTGAGGCCGTTCCTTTCTACCCTGCATGGATAGAAAACCAAATATTTTTTCACCCATTTGGATGATGTTCGACTGGAATTATCTTATTTCCCAGTCACTGGAGCAGCCTGGTTAATGTAGCAGTTAGTGCAGCTCTGTTACATGTTCGAATCCCACGCTGTCTGTGAGGTGTTTGTACGTTCTCAGCAGGTTTTCCCCGGGGGCTCTGGTTTCCTCCCACCCTTCAAAAATGTACCGGGGGTTGTAGGTTAATTGGGTGTGATTGGGTGGCACGGACTCATGGGCCAAAAGGCCCTGTTATTGTGCTATATCTCTTAAATTTAAATTTATAGTCAAGAAATATTCAAAGAATAAGTGATTTTGTTCAATCACCCCTTTTTAATTTTATATTGCATCTTCTGGTCATTAACTCCTAGAGACTCCACACTGATTTTAAAAGGCGTTAATCTCCTGCCGGCCTGTCTCTGCAATCCTCTCCTGTACCTGGGAGCCTGATTTGATGTGTGTGATCAATCTACTATTTTCACATTGCTTTGATCAAATCAACAAGTTTTCTCATTTCCAAAATAATTCCAAAATAAATGTGAGGGGAATAAGTGAGGGAACTCAGTGGGGAAATCATGGGCTCCTGATCGTTGCCCTGTGAATCTTGGCCAACGCCCTTCTACTGACCCCACCACCACAGAGATTTCTTCGTTTAGTTCATTCCACTGTTCCTATCCTGTTTCCCCCCCCACCACCATTTTTTAAAATGTACCATTCCACTTCCTTCACCCACTTTCACTCCAAGTGGATGCAGTTCCCCCTCCTTGTTGGAACCCCATCGCCTGGGTTGAAATCACAACATGAATCCGCCGTAGCGCCACCCACCCGGGTCTGAAACCGGCACCGTCTGCGACAAGTCTCTACGTTCTCCCAGTCTCTGCGTGGGGCTCCCCCGGGTGCCCCGGATTCCTCCCACCCTTCAAAACAACATGCAGGTTTTGTGGGTTCATTGTTGTGTTTTACAGGGGTGTGGAGGGGGGAGTCAAAGGCCCACGTACCAGAAGAGCTTCTTGCCATGTTGCTCGTCTATATTTAATAATCCTATCATAACAAATACTGAGACAGAATCTGTTGTCATCTAGACACTGTCCTAATTAATTTAATTCTTAACCCTAATCCCATTACGGTCCGTCTGTCTGCAATTTCCAGTAATGCCATGGTAAGACCCAATGTAAACTCGGAACATAGCATTTTCCGTCCAGACGCCAGGCAACCTTTTGGAATAACCTCTGAATTTTCCAATTTCAAAAGCTTCCTTTTAATGTCATGTAATAATACATGAAAAATGTACTGTATGTACATGATATATTTCAACGTCCGTCCATGCACATTGGCCAGCGCACCTAACAATAACAGAAAGAGATACACAAGGCAGTTCAGAGACGCTGTGTCCAGGGATCTGCCTCCAGTGCACCTGCAGCCCCCACTGCCGCACAGACTTCAGACCAAACCATTGGCAACCCGAGTTCCAGATCCTAAACCTCTGACATGACCAGGAGGCCCTTCAGGAACCCTTCTTGCCCTCGGCACCCTCCTGAACCCCAGTTCCGATATCTGGCTCCTGTAAGCCAGGCTCCAGCAGCCCGCGTGGATCCTTTGCAAGATTCCGATCCCCCGCGGCCTTCAACGCTGAGCCCCCCTCCCCTGGCCTGCTGCCCCTGGTCACCATCCTGATGGGGCTTCAGCTAAACAGAGAAGAGTTGGTGGCCCCCCCTCCCTGTTGCCTCCAATGGACACTGTGAGATCGGCTGCGTTCCGCCAGCATCGCCGAGTGTTTTCAACGAAAGTGCAAGGGTACTTTTCACGTCGTGCTCGGGTAATTGCCTTCAGACGTTATTGTCTGGAGCTTAATCTGCAGATTTGGAGCATGGGTAAACAACCCATCTCCGCCACTCTTTACGAAGGTGTCTTCCTCATGCAAATTGGGTGTAATTTTCTCAAAAGGTCGTGAAATATGAGGCCTTATTAGAACATAATGTGATTCCACCCACCCCCCCCCAAGAGTTTGAACACCAGACCACCCCTTAACCTATCCACTGTGTGTGAGATTGAGGAAGTGAAGACACAACCATTTCTAAAGTGCCTATCTGCAGGACACCATTGTATATTTTCCACAATCTTTTGCTTCACTTTTTCCTCACTGATCCACCCACTAAACTGATGTACAAAGAGTTCAGGATTCATGTGGTGTTGTGGGTTCATTGTTGTGTTTTGATAGAGATTTGATAGAGGTTGACCAGATTATGAGAGTTAGAGACAGAGTGGATGCGAGGAGGCTTTTTCCATTTAGATTGGCTGAGATAAATACGAGAGTTTTAAGCTGAAAGGAAGAGGTTTAGGGGGTGAACATTAGGGGAAAGTTCATGTGTGTGTTATTTTTGTTAACGTGCTATTGAGGACTGTTTTCCTTTCTTGGTGAACGTATAATGCATTAATAAAATAACTTACTCTTTGATCTCCCTGGAACCCATTAATGTTTACTGACTGAATGCTTTGTAAAACCAAGTGTGGTTTCTTTCTTTCTTGGTACGTTTCTGAGTGAAATATGCATTTTTTTCTCTAACAATAAATGCATTTTAATGTATGCAGAGAAACCCGGTTTTAAGGTGGTTTGCAGAACGTGTTGAGGCTTGCAGCAAGAGTTCATGCCTTTGTTCTAATTGATAACATAGATTGGCAATAAACTTCTCGCCGTGTCCAGCGGAGACTTTTGCAACATCTTCCTTGATGAAAGTGTCAATGCAGCGCTACAGAGTTCTGTCAGCACATGCAAAATAGGAGCAGGGCATTTGGCCCCCTGTCCCGGCTCTGCAACTCAGTGTCATGTCGAAGTGCAGGAGGAACTCAGCCAGATCAGCAAGTTTACTGGATTCATGACACAAAGATTGCATGCGTCGTGGACAGCAAGGGAGGTTGTTCAAAGCTTGCAGAGGGAACTGGACCAGCTGGGAGAATGGGCCAAAAAGCGGCAGATGGAGTTTAATGCAGACAAGTGTGAGGTGTTGCATTTTGGGAGGACAAGGATGTCCATGGTAAATGGTTGGGCCCTGAGGGATCTGGGAATACAGATACATTGTTCCCTGAATGTGACGTCCCAGGTGGACAGGGTTGTGAAGAAAGCTTTTGGGATCTTAGCCTTTATAAATCAAAGTACCGAGTACATGAGTTGGGATGTTATGATAAAGTTGTTTAAGACATTGGTGAGGCCAAATTTGGGGTATTGTGTGCAGTTTTGGTCACCAAACTATAGGAAGGATATCAATGAGATTGAAAGAGTGCAGAGTGTTTCTGGGGCTTCAGGAGTTGATTACAGGGAAAGATTAAGCAGGTTGGGACATTATTCCTTGGAGTGAAGAAGAATGAGGGGAGATTTGATAGAGGTTGACCAGATTATGAGAGTTAGAGACAGAGTGGATGCGAGGAGGCGTTTTCCATTTAGATTGGCTGAGATAAATACGAGAGTTTTAAGCTGAAAGGAAGAGGTTTAGGGGGTGAACATTAGGGGAAAGTTCTTTACTCAGAGAGTGGTGGGAGTGTGCCATCTGATGTGAATGCAAGCTCAATCTTAAGAATAAATTGGATGGGAGAAGTCTGGAGGATTATGGAGTGAGAGCAGGCCAATGGGACTAGCATAATGATGGTTGGTACAGATCAGAAGGGCAGAATGGCCTGTTTTCTGTGCTGTAGTGTCTCCAAACTCGAAAACCCCCCGACAGGCCACTCTGACCGGATCATGTCCATGCGACTCCCTCTTCAAAACAAGCGAGGCATTACTCTCATCAGTGTCTATGCTCCAACCCTTCAAGTGGAACCAGCAGAAAAGGACAAGTTCTACACTGATCTGTGCAACGTCATCCAAATCACCCTTACAGCCACCAAGGTTGTCATCCTTGGCAACTTCAGCGCTCATGTTGGCAAAGACTCAGAAACCTGGCCAGGAATCCTTGGCAAGCATGGTGTCAGCAAGTGCAATGACAACGGGCGCCTCCTGTTGGAACTCTGCGCAGAACAGCGGCTTGTCATTACTAACACCCTTTTCCAGCAGAGAGTCAGCCTGAAGAATACCTGGATGGATCTATGATCCAAACACTGGCACCTCCTGGACTACGTTCTGGTGCGAGGAAGGGACAAACGAGATGTGCTCCACACCAGGGTCATGCCCAGCGCGGAATGCCACACTGACCACCGGCTTGTTCACTGCAAGCTCAACCTTCACTTCAAGCCAAAGTTCAAGAACAGTGGAGCCCCTAGAAAGAGGTTCAATGTTGGAAACTTGCAGTCAAGATGTAGTGAGAGGAAACTTCCAGGCAAACCTCCAAGCAAAGCTCGAGGATGCAAACTGCCTCACGGACACGTCTCCTGAAACCCTCTGGGATCAGCTGAAAACAGCCATACTGTAATCCACTGAAGAGGCACTGGGCTTCTCCTCCAGGAAAAACAAGGACTGGTTTGACGAAAACAACCAGGAAATCCAGGAGCTGCTGGCAAAGAAGCGATCTGCCCACCAGGCTCACCTTGCAAAGCCTTCCTGGCCAGAGAAAAAACGAGCCTCTGTCTCGCATGCAGGCATCTTCAGCGCAAACTCCGGGAGATCCAAAATGAGTGGTGGACTAGCCTCGCCAAATGAACCCAGCTTAGTGCCGACATTGGCGACTTCAGGGTTTTTTATGAGACACGGCCCCTCACCCCAAGTCCAAAGCCCTCTGCGCAGCTCAGATGGCGAAGTCCTCCTCAGCGACAAGATTTCCATCATCAATCGATGGTCAGAACACTTCCAATCCCTTTTCAGTGCCAACCGCTCAGTCCAAGAATCCGCCCTGTTCCAGCTCCCTCAACAACCCTTGAGTCTAGAGCTGGATGAGGTCCTTACCTGGGAAGAGACATATAAGGCAATTGAACAACTGAAAAGTGGCAAAGCAGCAGGTATGGATAGAATCCCCCCAGAGGTTTGGAAGGCTGGCGGCAAAGCTCTGCATACTAAACTGCATGAGTTTTTCATGCTTTGCTGGGACCAAGGAAAGCTGCCTCAGGACCTTCGTGATGCCATCATCATCACCCTGTACAAAAATAAAGGTGAGAAATCAGACTGCTCAAACTACAGGGGAATCACGCTGCTCTCCATTGCAGGCAAAATCTTCGCTAGGATTCTCCTTAATAGACTAATACCTAGTGTCGCTGAAAATGTCCTCGCAGAATCACAGTGTGGCTTTCGCGCAAACAGAGGAACTATTGACATGGTCTTTGCCCTCAGACAGCTCCAAGAAAAGTACAGAGAACAAAACAAAGGACTCTACATCACCTTTGTTGACCTCACCAAAGCCTTGACACCATGAGCAGGAAAGGGCTTTGGCAAATACTAGAGCACCTCCGATGCCCCCGCAAGTTCCTCAACATGGTTATCCAACTGCACGAAAACCAACAAGGTCGGGTCAGATACAGCAATGAGCTCTCCGAACCCTTCTCCATTGATAACGGTGTGAAGCAAAGCAGCGTCCTTGCACCAACCCTCTTTACTATCTTCTTCAGCATGATGCTGAAACAAGCCATGAAAGACCTCAACAATGAAGACGCTGTTTACATCCGGTACCGCACAGATGGCAGTCTCTTCAATCTGAGGCACCTGCAAGCTCACACCAAGACACAAGAGTAACTTGTCCGTGAACTACTCTTTGCAGACGATGTCGCTTTAGTTGCCCAATCAGAGCCAGCTGTCCAGCGCTTGACGTCCTGTTTTGCGGAAACTGCCAAATTGTTTGGCCTGGAAGTCAGCCTGAAGAAAACTGAGGTCCTCCATCAGCCAGCTCCCCACCATGACTACCAGCCCCCCCACATCTCCATCGGGCACACAGAACTCAAAACAGTCAACCAGTTTACCTACCTCGGCTGCACCATTTCATCTGATGCAAGGATCGACAAAAAGATAGACAACAGACTCGCCAAGGCAAATAGCGCCTTTGGAAGACTACACAAAAGAGTCTAGAAAAACAACAACCTGAAGAAACATACAAAGATCAGCGTGTACAGAGCCGTTGTCATACCCACGCTCCTGTTCGACTCCGAATCATGGGTCCTCTACTGGCATCACCTACGTCTCCTAGAGCGCTTCCATCAACGCTGTCTCCGCTCCATCCTCAACATTCATTGGAATGACTTCATCATCAACATCGAAGTACTCGAGCTGGCAGAATCCGCAAGCATCAAATCCATGCTGCTGAAGACCCAACTGCACTGGGTGGGTCATGTCTCCAGAATGGAGGAACATCGCCTTCCCAAGATCGTGTTATATAGCGAGCTCTCCACTGGCCACCGTGACAGAGGTGCACCAAAGAAGAGGTACAAGGTCTCCTTAAAGAAATCTTTTGGTGCCTGCCACATTGACCACCGCCAGTGGGCTGATATCACCTCCAACCATCCCTCACAGTTCGGCGGGCAGCAACCTCCTTTGAAGAAGACCGCAGAGCCCACCTCACTGACAAAAGACAAAGGAGGAAAAACCCAACACCCAACCCCAACAAACCAATTTTCCCTTGCAACCGCTGCAACCGTGCCTGCCTGTCCCGCATCAGACTTGTCAGTCACCAACGAGCCTGCAGCAGACGTGGACATACCCCTCCATAAATCTTCGTCCGCGAAGCCAAGCCAAAGAAAGTGTCTGGAGATAAAAAAAATATATCGTCGATGTTTCATGCCTGAGCCCTTCTTCAGGGCATAAGCAAAGAATAAGCAAAAAACAGGAAATCTCAGAATTCCGCCTGCTGGCTGGGGGAAAGAAATCCAGACCCACAAAAGGTGTTAATTGGATATGATAAGGGAAGTGGTGAGGATTGAATATGTCTGTGTGAAAGGAGACAGGGAAAAGGGAGAGAGACAGAACTGGGGGAAGGCAACAGGGAAAATCATTGTGGGGGGGGGATTAGTTTAATGAAAGCCAAATAATTCGATATTAATGCCATCTGGCTGTTTGGAGCCCGATCGGAAGATGAGATGTTTGTTCCTCCACTCTGCGGGTGGTCTCAGTCTGGCCGTGGACAAACATATTTGCAAGGGAATCGGGCGGGGAATTAAAATGAATGGCCACTGGGAGATCCACGCTATTGCAGCAGACAGAGTCTGTGTCCATTCTCTCCAATGTAAAGGAGACCTCAGCGGGAGCACTGGATGCAGAAGAGGACCCCTGCAGATTCACCCATGAAATGTTGCTTCGTTTGGAAGGACTGCACTCAATGGACCACTCAGCGGCACAAGGATAGCTTCTTCCCCTCCCCGCCAACAGATTGCTGAATGATCAATGAACCAAAGACTCCGCCTTACTTTTCATGCTCTATTATTTTTATTTTTATAGTAATGTAAGATGGTTATAATATGAACGTTTGCACCATGTTGCTGCTGCAAAACACCGAATTCCATGACTAATTCAAGACAATAAATTCTGATTCTGTTTCTGCTGGCATTTGGAGAAAAAAGAATTCTGGGAGAAATTCAGCAGGTTAAGAAGAAGAAAATGGCCAAGTTGTGATGAAGGGTTCCAATCGGAAGCATGGACCATTATTCTTCCACTGATGGCGCTTGGCCTTGTTGGCCTCCAGCAGGTCGCTTTTCTGCTTTCGATGAAAATATAGATGAGTGCTTTGCAAGTTCGCAGATGAAACAAAAATTGATGGAGTCATGGATGGCATGGCGGGGTGGGGGGTGGCTATGAAAGGATGCAGCAGCTTATTGATCAGTTACCTCCACACATGCAGTGATGGAAAATGAATCAAAGCAAGTGTGGGTGCCTGGTAACAGCGCCAGTGATCGGGGCAGGGGTTCAAATCCCGTGCTGCCTGTACAAAGTTCTCCCTGTGTTTGCGTGGGTTTCCTCTGGGCTCCCTAGTTCCCTCCTTCCCTTCAGAAATGTACTGGGGGGTCAGTCAATTGGGCAGCACAGGTTTGTGGGCCAAAAGGGCCCTTTACCACTGTGCATGTCTAAAGTTGTGCATGGTGTTAGTCTTTGGCAGGTCTGGTATAAGGAGAAAGTGTAGAATTAACAACATTTGTTGTACAGAGGGATCCCAGACAAGAAGCAAGTTGAAAGGGCAGGAAAGAATGCCTGTCTTCAGTAGATAAAGGAAATCACGTAGCAGCTACATAAATTAATGAAACCCGAACGTCTGCAAGTAAAAACACAATGATGGACCAACTCAGTGTAAAGAACCTCCAAAATGCCGCAACAATAAAAAGCAAAGATATTTTGCCGACTCTGTGGGCCTTCGATAAGGGATGGACAGAATGAGCCAGAAGCAGGAAATCTCAGAAAACAGACAGCGCCGGCCTGGGGGAGGGGCCCAGACCAACAAAAAGTTGATGGGGCAGGCTACAATTCCACACGACTTCCTCTGCTCTCCTTTTCGCCAGAAGAGCCATATTAGTGAGATGGAAAGGTTCTGGCCCTCCTACTCATTGTCAATGGCTGTCAGATGTGATGGCAATGGTCTGGAAAGCATTTAGATGTTCTATTACGGAAATGAACTTTGCAACTTTATGGGGTCCTTAAATATTTTCATCATTTATAAGATTATTTAGATCCCGTTTCGAGGATGCTTTCCCTGTTACAGTCGCGGAACGCACGTTCAGCCAATAACTTCACAAGGGAGGGGTTAGATTATGAGCAAAATATTTACATGCTGTGTCTTTGTCTCTTTCAATAGTATAATATAACAATGAAAAAGGAAAGAAGATAAAAGTTCATAGATGGGGTCAATAATCAGAAACCTTAATTTGAAGGTATAATAACAGGTGCCTTATTATTAAGAATTTCATTACTAATAATGCATATAAAATTACAAGAAAATACAAGGAAAAATATTTATACAAATCAAAATTACAATGGGAGAAAGATTTAAATGCATAAATTCAAGAGGAAATCTGGTCAAACCTGTGTCAATGTTACAAATGCAGTTAATGCTGGATATCAAATGGTTCAATATAATTTTCTACATCATTTATATTATACTCCACATAAATTAAATTGGCTTCATTCTAACTATTCAGATAAAGAGTTTTAGATGTACCAAGGAAATAGGGACTTTTCTAACATTCGGTCCGGTCCTGTGAGAAAGTGGAACGAGTTTGAGACGATCTGAGGGTATTGCTCGGACAAGTTATGAAGATAAAGATACAAACAGATCCAAAAATACTTTTACTTGGGAATATAGATGAATAAAGATTCAAAACTGAAATTGGATAAATAACAAGAAAATTTTTAAAATAGAGCAGTAGCGACTGCAAAGAGATGTACAGCGGTAACGAGGAAAACCGTGAGGGTGGACAGATGGCAGCTGGATATGCAAAGTTGTCAACCTTTAGAAAAAAAAATACATATAGTTCAAGGAATCAAATTGAAAACTTTTATAAAATTTGGAGACCATGTATAGATTTTATGAATAAAATTTCATCTACTTTTTCCATCTTAATGAGAAAATATCAAAAATAGTCAATGAAGATTATACACATTTAATAATAATATTATAAATGTAGACATAGGTGTTCTCTTTCTTTTTCTCCCTTTCTTATGGGAGGGAGGGTGATTGGGGAGAAAAATAAGAAGGACTTACAATAATTACTGTGTTATTGAATTTTTCTTTGTATTGCTGCAAATGATAAATAACATTTTCAAGAAAAGAATAATCCAGAAACCTTTTCAGGCATTTATGGCCTGAAAGATGTGTGGGACAAATTTTTTTACTGGGGAACTGGGGCAGCATGTTAAGTCCAGTGTTATTCTTTCACGATGATAACTGAATATTTATTGTCTCTATTTTTCAATTATTCTTATTTTAATTTTATTCCAGAAGCACCAGGTTGACTGGAGCAACTGTGAATGTCGATGCATATGGAAATTGTACGTACAATGTTTAAGACATTAGTCAGAATAGATTGGGAAAGAATAGAGAGTACTTTGCTCAGGGTTGGGGGACCAGAGGATGTGGGTGAGGTGGTGGGGTGGGGGATTCAACAGGAAGCTTTTTTTTAAAACAGAGGGAGGTGGGTGCATGGAATTTCTGGCACTTACTACAGGATCCCACCACCAGACACATTTCTCTTCTCCTCCCCTCTGCAGGGACCGATCCCCCGTGATTCACTTCTGCACTCACCCCTCCCCACCCATCACACCCCTGAGCCCGCAGGAGGTGCATCTCTTGTTCCCCACACCTCCTCCCACCCCCGGTCCCAAAACAGGTTTTCCACGTGAAGCAACGCTTCACCTGTATAACTGCAGGACTGGTTCACTGCATCCGGTGCTCCCTTCTCTATGTCGGGGAGACTGGTCGCAGATTGGGAGATGATTTCGTTGAGAATCTCATCTCCGTCCGCAACAACTGCGACCTCCCAGTAGCCTACCATTTCAATTCTGAGTCATACTCCCACTCTAAGACCACCGTAGGTTGGAGGAACAAATCCTGATTTTCCATCTGGGTGCCCTCCAGCCAGATGGCATTAACATTGACTTTTCTGCTTTTTATTAAACCTGCTCACCTTTTCTTCACACCCCTTTCATGATTTTCCAATTTTCCCTCCTTTCCCCCTCCCCCACCCAGCCATCCTCCCTCCCCCTCATTGCTGCTGCCCCTCCCTCCTTTCTCCTCCTATCATCTCCTGCCTTTGCCACCCTTTTCCCCCTCCCCAACTCTTTTGTTCGACCCCTGCTGGCATTTCCTCAGACCCTGATGAAAGGCTCAAGCCCGAAATGTCATTCATGTATCTTTGCTACATAAAGGGCCCTGTTTGACCTGCTGAGTTCTCCTGCATTTTGTGTTTTCACTATGGCAATGGGACACTCGAGGAGTCAGAATCGGAATCAGAATTTATCGCCATGAATTTATCGCAATTTATTGCTTGGCAGCAACATCACATTGCTTCAAATTACATGTGAAATTAAATAAACTATTATAAATATAAGAGAACGTGTGGTTCATTGTCCGTTCAGAAATCTGATGGCTGAGGGGAAGAAGCTCCTTTTGTACCGTTGGACGTTTGGGGACCTCCTTCCTGATGTCGTGAGAAGGGGGCGTGGCAGAGAAGATTTACTAGAATATTGCCCAGACTTCAGGCGCTGAGTTACAGGGAAAGGTCAAACAGGTGAGATCCTTATTCCCTCCAGCATAGAAGAATAAGGGGAGATTTAATCAAGCCATCTAAAATTACGAGGGTGTTAGACAAGGTAAATGGAGATAGAATTTTTTCACTGAGGGTAGGTGAGGCACAAGCAAGTGGTCATGGGTTAAGAGTGAAATGGGGAAGGTTTAGGGGGAACTTCTTCACACAGAGAGTGGTGGGGGTGTGGAACGAGTTGCCAACTGAAATGGTGAATGCGTCCCTCAATTTTAACATTTAAAAGGAATATGGAGGATGGGAGAGGTATGGAGGACTATGGGACTGTGCAAAAATAAAGGCTCAGCACAGACTAGAAGGGGTGAAGAGGCCTATTTCAGTGTGGTAATATTCTATAGTCCTCAATAATTTTGTGCATCCTCTTCAGACAATGATCCCGGTAGATCACATCAATGGGGGGAGGGAGACTCCAGTGATCCTTTCTGCCATTCTTTTGGTCCCATGGATTAACCTTCAATCCATTTCTCTGCACCAACAGTACCCTTACTGTGACCCAGCCGGCCAGGATGCTCTCAATAGAGCTCCTATGGAAGGTTGACATGATGGTGGCTCGTAGCCTCGCCCACTTCATTCTTCTTAGGAAGTGCAATTGCTGTTGCATCTTCCTGACAAGTGAGGAGATGTTGAGTGTCCATGATATGTCACTAATTAAGAGGACTCCAAGGAGACTGATGCCCTCCACTCTCTCCACTACGGAGTTGTTGGTGTGTAGTGGAAAGTGGTCCTCCTTAAGTCCACGATCATCTCCTTTGTCTTGTCTTGTCCATGATGAGACTCAGGTTGTTACTTTTGCACAGCGTCGTGAGATTTCCACCTCTTCTCCATCATGCGACTCATCGTAGTCATTGATGTGGCCAATTACTGTGAGTTATCTGCAAATTGATGACACTTGATGGACACTGACACGAGAGGCATCAGATGCTGAGTACAAATGAAAATCAGTAGCAAAACGTTTGTAGGTCAGTTGAACTAACGCAATGTGTCAGGATAATTATGTGATTAAACATGCTAAATTCAAGCAAAGTTAATTTAATGTTTCACCAACTTCCTACATGATTTATTTCAGATTTATATATTGTCCCAGTACATACATGGCATCACATACAACCCTGAGATTCTTTTTCCTGTGGGCCAGGCCGAATTACCACTTATTGGTAGTGCAAAAACTGTACTCAATGGACAAAGGTATACAAATAAAAAATGTAAACAAACTGTGCGAAACAGAGAGAAATAAAACAGTAAAGTGCAGAAATAAGAGTTCTTAAATGAGTCTCTAATTGAGTTTGTCATTGAAGATGGTGGAGGGGTAGAAGCTCTTCCCGAACCTGGTGGTGCAAGTCTTGTGGCTGCAATACCTTTTGGCAGCAGTGAGAACAGAGCGTGTGCTGGGTGGTGTGGATCCAAGATGATCGCTGCTGCTCTCCGACAGCAGTGATCCCCTGTAGATGTTCTTGATGGCTGGGAGGGTTTTGCCTGTGATGTCCTGGGCTGGGTCCATGACCTTTTGCAGAGTTTCTGCTGAGGGGCTTTGCTGTCCCCATGATGTAGCCGGTCAGTGCACTTTCCACCACACCTCTGGAAATTTACCAGGGTTTCCAATGTCATGCTAAATGTCTGCAAACTCCCGAGGAAGCCGAGGTGCTGAAGTGCTTTCTTCCTGATGCCATTAGTGTGTTTGGTCCAGGAAATATGCTTCGAGATAGTGACTCCCAAGAACTTAAATGTTCTCACACTGTCCACTTCCGATCCCCCAGTGATCACTGGATACAGCAAATCTGAAATTATATTTGAGTTCAGCATATCGTTGGCTATCATAACCCCCGAGCAAACCTTTTGAAAAAAATTGACCAGTGTATTCAAACAATAGGTACAGGTGATACTCAGGTGCCCAGATATTAATCTATCACCATCCCCAGCATGAGTTTCAATCCAGGCTAAACAGAAGGGATAATGTTCCCGATGTTTCCATGATACAGGAAGACCATAAGAGCCTCCGAACTGCGTGGGCCATTGACTGGGCATTCCAGGCAGAGCCTTTGCTTTCCTTGTGTGACAAAGTGTTTCTGGCTCCTCTCACACCCCAGGAACCTGTGGATTAGAAGGTTATTGGGCCACTCAAAGTTGCTCCAAGTATACATTGTTCCAAGAAAATCAAGGAGGATTTAGCAGGCAGGTGAAAAAGGACAGGTGGCTGGGAGATGGTGAAAGGTTTCACCAGGACTTTGTGACCCTGGAAAAGCGGTATCAGGGCCAATGGAATCCATCAATGCCGGCCAACTATTGTTGGGACATTGGCACCAGATGCTGAGTACAAACGATGGGCAGGTGGGAGAGAACAGGGGGCTGGGAAGTGGGTGGAGGAATGGAACAGGTTGACCTGAAATCCCCGTATGTTTTGAATGGTGAGAGGGGAAAACCCACACAGGCCGGTGGAGGGTGATTGGGGGTGACGGACATACAAATATGTGCGGGAGCACTGCTGGAAGATTGCGAACTCGGTGAGACGAGATGTATGGGTTAAATTAAATCTTTTTTTAAAGGAGAATTATCTAGCTATGCTTAAACAAGAATCATTCCCTGACCTTTGTCTACAACTCTAGTTAGCTGTATAATTTCATTAAAATTAATATTTTGCTCACAATTTTATATCTTTTTCAATCTGTTCCAATATTTGCCCCAATTTGTTGTTTGACTGACATATCATCTCGCATAGGGAAGGGTAAGCTTCCTTTCCTTAATGAAGTTCTTCCACAGAGATCTTGGAAAGATGGTGGGATTGTTCAGCCTAACTTTAGATTCTACTATTGGGCAAAATGTACGAAATCTTATGTTTTGGCCCTTCTTTCATAATCATTCTGACCGTCCATTATGGATATTAATGGAGCTAAATTCTCCCTCCGCCCAATTGTTCTAATTCATTGCTTCCATTTTCCACTATGTTAATAAATAATCCAATCGTTAAATATTCTATGAGAATTTGGGTACAATTTAAAAAACATTTTGCGTTTCATCATTTTTCTCTCTCAAGTCCATTCACTTATTTCATCCCTCTTTACATGACGTAATTTTCCAGAGCTGGTATAGAGTGGGTATTTGAAGCTTTAAGGACCTCTTCATTGATAGATATTTTGCATCCTTTGAATAGCTTTCTGCCAAATATAACCTGCCCCCCCCCCTTCATTCTTTAGATATTTGCAAGCCTGGCACTTTCTTGAATCATAGGTTTCTAATTTCCCAAGAGAGTCTGAATTAAGTTTTTGGAGATGAGTTTTTTTCAGCTTTATGTCTTCTCGTAAAGGTTTAATAATCTATTATTTATGAGAAATTGCAATGTTTAATTCCAACTCCGTTAGTTAGAATCAAAACTGCTTGGGAACAAGATTTAAATTTGACTATCAGATGTGAATTGGGACACAATTCTTAAGTTCGTTATGTGCTCCTCATTGCCTGTAACAATTCAATGTGGTACGTACAGCGCATACATCTAAGGCTAAATTGCCTTGCTTTTATTCTGATACGACTCCCTGGTGTGACAGGTGTAAAGACTGTAGAGAGGTTTCCCAGACTTTCTCAAAAATTTTCAAGAGGTGGCCCTCTTCAGCACAATGGGAGGGAATAATTCCTCTTTATCTCTGGTTCAGAGTCTTTGGCCTCTCTTCTGGCGAGGCGTGCGATTTTACTTCAGTGGAAAAGCGCTGCCCCGCCTACTCGTGATCACAGATTGCTCGACAGCACGTCCTATTTGAATACGAAAAAGATTTGTTATTCCGTTAATAAATCAGATACAAGATTATAGACACTATGGGAGGCTTACAGTGACAGATCCATCACCACTAGTCCTGTACCCCAGTGTTACACAATGACAGACCCATCCCCACCAGTACTGTACCCCAGTGTTCTAGTGACCAGTGGAGGGTTCATTGTCCGCTGTAAGTTGCACTGCAGTGAGTGGATCGGCCAGTGAGAGAGAATAACTGACAGGGAATTAGAAATCAGTGAGGGAGTGGGACTGATGGGATTTCTCTGAGAGTGAGTTGTCCTGCCTGGATAGCAGGCAAATAAAACTTGTTACTGCATCTCAGAACACGTGATGACAATAAATAATTCAAATGAATGTGGTGTAAAAATATTGAAATGAGTTTTGGATCTTGCCTGATAGATGGCTGGTCAATAATGTGTGTTTTGGTTCAATAAGAAGGTTTTTATTCAAGATTCCATGCATTAGTGTAATTCAAATTACCACAACTATTCTCTGTGATGCAGGTCATGAAGTGTTCCTGGTGGTGCTCTCACTTTGAGATGTTCTCTGAGACCAAGGCACAGCTCGTGAGAAGTTTCGACTTTATGGGAAGGTGTGAAACCTCTTAGATTTCACGCACTGTGTCAAACTCTCTGAAATACCTCAGTCCTCAGGTTACTGAGAGGAATCTTCACCCTTTGTCTGACCCGTGCCCTGGCAGTGTGTGACGGGACGGTGTGGAGGGTGGTTAACTCTGTGTCTGACCCATGCCTTGGGAGTGTGTGACGGGACGTTGAGGCGGGATCTTCACCCGGTGTCCGACCCGTGCCCTGGGACTGTGTGACAGGACGGTGTGGAGGGAGGTTCACTCTGTGAGTGACCCGTGCCCTGGGAGTGTGTGATGGGTTGGTGCGTTGGGAGCATCACACTGTGTCTACCCGTGTTGACCCTGCCCTGGGTATGATGGAAGGAGGGAACTCTTTAAGGGGAACATCTAGTTGGATTAATATCCTTTGGTCTTTCATAGTGGTTTCTGTGCTTCTCCTGCAGCGGTTGTTTGGTGGGGGTGCCGTGTGTGACGGAGAGTGCGACAAATGTCCCCAGGTGGATTGACTCAGATGGTGAAGGTCTGAGAAGCTCTATCACCGCACCCCCCCCCCCAGCCCCACAGCTGTTCGAAACCCCTGCCTCCACACCCAGGGCTCTGCTCCGGCTTTGTCCGACATTCAAAGACTATTAGCAGAGAAAGAACATTGAACACTGGTTGCCTTGGAGACAGCCTCCTACTTGTGATGTTCGCAATGCGCCAGTCCCACTCCTCCATCTGTGAACCGGTTCTCCCTCCCCTCATTTCTTCCCCTCCTCACCAGCACCCGCTTCTCCTCCCCTCTGTTTACATCCCCCCAACACCACCTTTCCCAGCCCTCCTCTTCCTCTTTCCCCCTTCCCCGCCGATTGACCCTGGCTTCTCTTTGATCCGTCGCCTACCCCTCACTCTCCTTGTTATTTCATTGCCAGGTCAGAGATCAGATTTAGATTCACTTTATTGTCATTGATTAGTAAAACTAGCAACAAAACACGCAGAAATATCAGAATTAAGCTCCCTAACAATACCCGATTAGTGACTAAAGATGGTAGAGTAAGTCATGTTCCAATAAGACGTCAAATTGTCCGCCATTAAGATGTAGAAGAAAGCTTCCACTCATCTTCCAAGGCCACTGCAGATTACACGCAGTCAGGTTCAGTGACTCCCCAATGGGCCAGGGGCTATGTTAGGGAGAGCGTACACAGTTCACGGTGCTTCCCGAACTCCGGAGGCCCAGGACGAAGCGACCCCCAGACCTCCACAGTAACCGCAAGGGCGTCTCGGAGTCCCTACTGAACACCAAATTGCCTTCTGCCTGCCACAAGACAGACAAAGCTTCGCATTTAGCCCCTTACAGATGAGGGAATGGAAGGGGGGGGCACGGTTTGTCTAGGGGCTGATGCAACGCCATAACCACACCAGCGAGCAGGGTTCGAATCCTGCACCATCTGTAAGGAGTTGGTATCTTCTGAGGGCTTTCCTCTGAGGTCTTCTCCCACCGTTCATACCGTACACGAGGTTGTTGGTTAATTGGGGGTTAAATTGGGCGACACTGGCTCGTGGGGCGAAAGGGGCTGTTGAGAGTTCCTTCAGAGTCATTCAGTGTCTGTGGATTCACCTCCCATGTATTCTAGGTCTCCAGCTTCAAATATATGGGGAGCATCATCTCGAGTGATGGGTCTTTGGACAAAGGAAATGACTGCAGGATTAGTGAGGCCAGCCAGGCTCTGGGGAGGCTCTGTACCACGACGTCCGCATCTCCACCAAGCTGAAAGTCTACAGAGCCGTGGTCATCCTCCCTCACATCAAAACAACTGGAGAAATTCCACATGCGCGCCCTCCATTCATTTCATCCTTGGCATTGGCAAGATCATGTCTCTAACTTGGGTCGCGCAAAGTCCACCAGCATCGGGTCCCTGATCATCAGAGCCCAGATGCATTGGGTGGGACACGTTATCAGAATGGACGACCACTGGATGCCTCACCAGCTGTTCTGTTGTGAATGGAAGGCTGGAAGGAGACCACGCAAGTGCTATAAAGATGCTGTGAAGGCAAGAGGTGTAGAAGCTGACAGGTCCCGCTGGCAAGCCCTGGTTTTGAAGACAGGCGCTGCCAAAAACTGGTGGCAAACCGTGAACGGCGTCGGAGAGCAGCCACGGTTATTACAACAATGGACTTCCAGTGCCCCCATTGTGCTAGACTCTGCCCTTCCAGACTGGGACTGCAGAGTCACCTTCGTGTCCACACATGAACTGCCTGACCACTAACCAAAGGACGACCACTAGGTTTCCAGCAGCCCACAGCCCACAACAGGATTCCTGACCACAGGTCGCCCTGCAGCCTGTGGTCCCCCTCCCTATCCCCCTCCCTCTCTTTCTTTCCTTCCCTATTTCCCTCTCTGCCCACCAATCCTCCTCTTCCCTTGCCCTTCCTGTTCCCTCCTCCTCTCAATGCTTCCCTCTGCCCTAAACCCTCCTCTCTGCCCCTCCTTCCACCACCCTCTGTTCCCTCACTCCCTCCTCCCTGTCCACACTCCCTCTTCCCTCTGCTCCCACCCTCCTCCCTCTGTCCCTGCACTCCCTCCTCCAACACTCCCTCCTCCCTCTGTCCCATCACCTCCTATTGCTTCTTCCACCATCTCCTCACTCCCTCCTCCCTCTGCTCCCTCATTCCCTCTGTCCCCTCTCTCTGCTCCCTCGCTCCAACCTCCCTCTGTCCCCTCACTTCCTCTTCACTCTGCTCCCCCACTCACTCCTCCCTCTGTCCCCTCACTCCCTCCTCCCTCTGCCCTTGCCTCCGGCAGCGTGGAGACTCAGGGAGAGGGGTCCAACTTGAACTTGAGAGGGGCATTATTCCCACAACTGCTGCCTCCCTCATTGCCCATGCCTCCGAGTCCTTTGTGGAAAACCATCAGCAATGCAGACATGGGGTTGGGGATGTGGTGGGGGGGGGGGGAGGGGGGTGGGGGATGGGTATAAAGTGCAGCTCATGACCCAGTCTAGACGTTAATGAAGCTGAGACACAATAGTTCCATTCTGGTTCGAATACAGGGAACAAAATGTTCTCAGACGTCACTTTCACAGCAGCAACAGGATAATTTAAACATTAAGTTATGCATTAAATTCTCCTCGATGCTGAAATAACAAATTGTGCCCAAACAATGAGGAAATTAAAACAAGAACTAGGACCACATTGTACCAATAAGGTCATTTTTTTCTCTCCAGACTATAATTAATTTCTCTTTGTTGGTGAAGACTAGTCAATTGATTTTTATTAATTAATTCTCAGGATAATCTGCCCAGTGTTTTCTTCAGAATAGGTGGGGTTTTATTCAATAAAAATCTCTTTTTTTTTAAGGATTTCAAATTGTTGAGATGAGGACATATTTGTTAATTGTGGTGCAATATAGAATATAGGAGTTGGGAGGTGCTGTTGAGACTATTCAAGGCATTGGTGAGGCAAAATTTGGAATACTGTGGGCAGTTATGGTCCCCAAATTATAGGAAGGATATCAATAAGGTTGAGAAGGTGCAGAGAAGATTTACTAAAATGTGGCCTGGATTACAGTATCTTGAATACGGAGAAAGATAAAGTGGACTGGGTCTATTCATTGGAGCGTAGAAGGTTGAGTGGGGATTTGATAGAGGTATTTAAGATTATGAGGGGAATAGACAGAGTAGATATGAATTGGCTCTTCCCCTTGAGGGTAAGGGAGAATGGAACGAGGGGTTAAGGGTTAGGTGGAAAAACATTAGAAGTAATATGAGAGGGAGCTACTTCACTCAGAGAGGGGTGGCGAAGTGGAATGACCTTCTGGAAGAGGTGGTTGCAGCAGGGTCAGGTTTGTCATTTAAGAGAAGGTTGAATGAGTGCATGGATGGGATTGGAAGGTTATGGAGAAGGAGTGGGTAGGTGGGACTAATGGGGTTCACTTAAATCGGTACGGACAAGAGGGGCCGAGATGGCCTGTTTCCGTACTGTAATTGTTATATGGTTATATATGGTTATATATTCAGAGCCAGCTCTTCAGCGCTTGACGTCCTGTTTTGCGGAAACTGCCAAAATGTTTGGCCTGGAAGTCAGCCTGAAGAAAACGGAGGTCCTCCATCAGCCAGCTCCCCACCATGACTACCAGCCCCCCCACATCTCCATCAGGCACACAAAACTCAAAACGGTCAACCAGTTTACCTATCTCGGCTGCACCATTTCAACAGATGCAAGGATCGACAACGAGATAGACAACAGACTCGCCAAGGCAAATAGCGCCTTTGGAAGACTACACAAAAGAGTCTGGAAAAACAACCAACTGAAAAACCTCACAAAGATAAGCGTATACAGAGCCGTTGTCATACCCACACTCCTGTTCGGCTCCGAATCATGGGTCCTATACCGGCATCACCTACAGCTCCTAGAACGCTTCCACCAGCGTTGTCTCCGCTCCATCCTCGACATTCATTGGAGCGCTTTCATCCCTAACGTCGAAGTACTCGAGATGGCAGAGGCCCACAGCATCGAGTCCACGCTGCTGAAGATCCAGCTGCGCTGGGTGGGTCACGTCTCGAGAATGGAGGACCATCGCCTTCCCAAGATCGTGTTATATGGCGAGCTCTCCACTGGCCACCGTGACAGAGGTGCACCAAAGAAAAGGTACAAGGACTGCCTAAAGAAATCTCTTGGTGCCTGCCACATTGACCACTGCCAGTGGGCTGATATCGCCTCAAACCGTGCATCTTGGCGCCTCACAGTTCGGCGGGCAGCAATCTCCTTTGAAGAAGACCGCAGAGCCCACCTCACTGACAAAAGACAAAGGAGGAAAAACCCAACACCCAACCCCAACCAACCAATTTTCCCCTGCAACCGCTGCAACCGTGTCTGCCTGTCCCGTATCGGACTTGTCAGCCACAAACGAGCCTGCAGCTGACGTGGACATTTACCCCCTCCATAAATCTTCGTCCACGAAGCCAAGCCAAAAAGAAGAAGAGATATATGGTTAATACAATATGTTATATAATTCATTTGTTGGCAAGAGCGTGTTTCCAACCTGGAGGTCTTGGGTCGTTTGAAGTCCAAAAGCATGGAGTTCCTGGTCATCAGAGCCCAGATGCGGTGGGGGAAACATGTCCTCAGAACGGACGCTTCACTGGCTGCTCCAGGGTGGACTCGAGTCTGGAAGGAGACCTCAAGGTCGTCCATGCCTGAACTATGAAGGAAACCCCATGCTACTGCATCCAGGAAAGAGGAGTAGAAGCTATGGCAGCTGACAGGTCCCATTGACGAGCTCTGTGCTGCGAAATCTACCCCGATTTCAAAGACAGGCGAAGCCAAAAACCGATGGAAATACCGTGAATGGCGTCACAAAGTACGGTTATTACAACAATAGACTTCCAGTGCCTCCATTGTACCTTTCCAGACTGGGACCACAGAGTCACTTCATGTCCACAGATGAACTGCACAACAACGTGCCTTTTTCAAACTGAAGGATGACCAATATATCATGTCATATATTTTATATTTTTCCCTTGTTGATGATATCCTCCTCATGCATTACTTACCTATAATATGATATTAAAATGATTGAAAGTTTAAAAAAAAAATCCGCTGCTAAACACAACCTGCTGGAGAAACTCAACAGGTCAAACAGCGTTTGTGTGGGCGAGAGAGAACTGTGACAGAGTATACAACTATGTTTTTGGGAGATTAATTGGGAAAGGTTTGTTAGTGTAGGTCATATACAAACATTTTAAAACAGATCTTATTTTAAAAAACTGGAGCTCTGCCCCTTGCTAGATTTTTCAGCCTCACAGCATTTGAAAGAGCTTTGGAGAGTGCCCAAAAGATTTCACTAATGGATTGTTGTTTACAAAAGGCAACAGATGAAAGACCTTGTTGGAGCCGCCTTCTGTCTGGAAGAGAGCTTGCTGTTCTAAGAGGGTCATGTGGTTTTGCAAGCAGAGAGAGTCAAACACGCTTTCTCTCAGAGAAAGAGAGACAGACAGTGATCATTTATACAGTGTTACAACCAGCAGAAGCAGCTGGTACTGGAACAGGACAAGCTGGAAAGCTTGTAGAATGTCCCATTTTGGAAGATGGCCTGGTCAAAGCCCTTGTGGCTTATGCAAGAGGAGAGGACTGGCTGTCAAATGCTTCATTTGGAATAAGTGAAACAAAATGCAACTCTGTGGTGACTTGAAAGAAAGAGGTTATCATCTGGAGAACTCTGAAGGGGCAGGTTTTTTCAGCAAGACACTGAAGTGGCTGATGGAAGTTCATCAGTTGTGGATGTCCTGGAGCAACAAATCTCTCTCTTAAAACCGACAAGAACCTTCCTGAGAAGTAACTGTTTACCTTTCAAGCACCAAAGCTTGGTAAACTTTATAAATGTTAAATTCTGTGCACAGTATAAGAATTGCCTGCAACCAGTGAAGTTGGAGGAATGAGAAGTGAGATTGGACTGTGAACCAAAGAACTTTTCTGAACTTACACACACATTACACACACGTGCGCTTAGAATTAGAAGGGGGTTAAGTAAGTCAATAGAGATAAGTTAAAGTTTAATTCTGTTTTAACTAAGAGCAACTTTTATTTAAGTTACCATTTGTCTTGGTGAATATCTATTGCTGCTGGGTTTGGGCATCCTCTGGCCTCGTAACAGAACAGTCGACTGTACATCAAGGCCCTTTAATTTGGAATCAGAATTTATTGTCATGAGCCGTAAAATTCCTTTCTCTGCGGCACCATTGTGAGCAGAAATAATACCTAAAATTACATTTTAAAAATAAAGCGTTGGAAAATGAGGAGAAAGTGAGACTGTGCCTGTGGTTCACTGTCCGTTCAGAAATCTGACGGAAGAAGCTATCCTTGTGCCACTGGGTGCTCGCCTTCAGGCTCCTGGACCTTACCCCCGATGGTAGCAGAGTGAAGAGGGCATGACCTGGGTGGTGATGGTGGTGGTGGTGGGGGGGTGTTTGAGGATGGAGGCTGCTTTATTAGAACACCGCCTCTTGTAGATGCCCTCAATGGAGTGAAGACTGGCTCAATGAAGTGAGGACTGGTGCCCACAATGTTGCTGGCTGAGTTCACAACCCTCTGTAATCTTTTCTTGTCCTGTGCATTGGCACATCTGCACCAGACAGTAATGCACTGGTTCAGAACATTTTCCACTGTATACCTGTAGAAATTTGCAAGAGTCTTTAGTGACGTACCAAATCTCCTCAAACTCCTCACGAAGTTTAACCACTGGTGAGCTTTCTTCATGATTGCATTGACATGGAGACCCCATCTCAGAGTTGTTGACACCCAGGAATTTGAAGTTTTTTGTAACCCTGCTGACTTCTTGATGAGGACTGATTCATGTTCTCTAGATTTCCCTCTCCTGAAGTTTACAATCAGTTCCTTAACTGAGAGACACAGCATAGTAACAGGCCATTCCAGTCCATGAACCTGGGCTGCCTAGATACACCCAATTAACTGACAACTCCGTGTGCCTTTGGGATGGGGAGGAAAACCTGAGGGTTGGAGGAAACCCACGCAGGTCATGGGGAAGAACTACAAACTACCGGCGTGTTCTGCCAGTCTCCCTCCTCCCCATCGACGTGATCTACCAGGATCATTGTCTGAAGAGGGCATGCAAAATTATCGAGGACACCCTTCCACCCCCGCACACCACGTCTTTCAGCAGCTCCCATTGGGGTGAAGATCCAGGAGGATCAGAGCCAGCATCACCAGGCTGAGGATCATCTTCTTCCCACGGGCAGCGAGAACGCTGAACGACCAAAGGAACTGCTCTCACTGACCACCTCGTATTCATGAAACATTTATTTATTTAATTTTATAAATGAATACTTGTGCTGCATATGTATTGATTGTCTGTGTGTGTGTGTGTTATGTCTGTTTTTTAAACATTTTACTTAAAAATTTTAAAACCACGTCCAAAAAAACATATTGAATAAAGGTATATATAGAAAGAAAACATGGTATAGTAAACAACACCCCCTCACCCCTCCCCCACCCACTAATCGAAAAAGAAACAAGGTGAATGTCAATAACAATTATTAATTCAATACTTATATTAATGGAATTAAGGGTTCCCAGTGGGACGGGCCCTCCAAGATCATCTTCCACCTTCAAACCAACATGTTGTAAAAATGAGCTCCATACTTTCAAGAAAAAAAATTATTATGTAAATTCCATGTTATTTTCTCAAGTGGAATGTGTTACAACTGGTTGTGTGTCTACGTGTTTTGCACCGAGGACCGGAGTACGCTGTTTCATCGGGTTGTACTCTTGTGATCAGATTGACTCGAATCGTGGTTGGTGTCTTTTCCCTCTAACCCTTATTCTCCTTCCTTCTCTCCATAACCTTTGACCCACCCCACTTACCAATCAAGGTTGTCAACCTCTGCTTTATATCTACCCAGTGTCAACAGCCGTCTGTGGTGATGACGTCCATAGATACACCATTATCTGGCTGAATAAATCTTTCCTCGTCTCTGTTCTAACATGATGTCCTTTTAACCTGAGGCTCTCCCACTGCTGGAAACATTTTCTCCATTTCTACTCTATCCAGCCCTTTCAATATTTGGGATGTTTCGATGTGTTCCCCTCCCCTCCCATCCTTCGAAACACCACTGAGTACAGAGCCATCAATCACAAAGGAAGCTTAATTCCACCCCCCCCACCCCGTCCCTGCCTTTGGAAAGTGTAGAATGAGGGTCTCTGTATCTAACCCCGTGTGGTTCCCCTTTTGGAGGGAGAAGGAGGCTGAGAGTGAGAAGGGGAGAGAGAGAGAGAGAGAGAGAGAGAGAGAGAGAGAGAGAGAGAGAGAGAAGAGAGAGAGAGAGATATGGGAGGGAAGGTAGGTGAGAGGGGAGGAAGAAAAAAGAGAAAGGGAGAGAGATTTCAGATTTATTGTCAGAGTACATACATGATTTCGCATACACCCTGAGATTCTTTTTCCTGTGGGTGAGGCAGGATTGGTAGCGCAAAAAAAACCACGTAAAATAAACAAATGTAAACAAACTGACTGTGCAATACAGAGAGTCCTTAAATGAGTCCCTGGTTGAGTTTGTTGTTGAGTCTGATGATGGAGGGGGAGCAGCTGTTCCTGAACCTGGTGGGTGCGACTCTTGTGGCCCCTAGACCTCTTTCCTGCTGGCAGCAGTGAGAACAGAGCGGGCGCTGGGTCTTTCATGATTGCTGCTGCTCTCCAATGGCAATGTTCCCTGTAGATGTTCTCAGTCTTGGGGAAAGTTTTCCCTGTGGTGTCCTGGGAAGTGTCCATAACATTTTGGAGGAGTTTACACTCACGGGTATTGGCGTCCCCATACCAGACTGTGATGCACACTTTCCAGCACATCTCTGCCAGGGTTTATGGTGTCGTACAAAACCTTTGCAAACTCCTGAGGAAGTTGAGGCACTGACGCGCTTTCTTCACGATGTTTTGGGTCCAGGAAAAACCCTCTGAGATAATGACTCCCAAGATCTTAAATGTGCTCACTCCCTCCACCTCTGATCCCCCAATGATCACTGGACCACCCAATCAACAATCAGCTGTTTAGTTTTGGGGCACCATTCAGCAATGTTTTCAGGGAGGGAGAGAGAGAGAGAGAGAGAGAGGTTACTCAGGTGATTGGATGTCCTTGTTCACTGAACAAAGTCACGTATTTTTGTGGAATATTCCACAGTAGAGGACACTTTATGCCTTCATATTTCTTCTTTTTCTTTGGCTTGGCTTCACGGATGAAGATTTATGGAGGGGGTAAATGTCCACGTAAGCTGCAGGCTCGTTTGTGGCTGACAAGTCCGATGCGGCAGACACAGTTGCAGCGGTTGCAGGTGAAAATTTGTTGGTTGGGGTTGGGTGTTGGGTTTTTCCTCCTTTGTCTTTTGTCAGTGAGGTGGGCTCTGTGGTCTTCTTCAAAGGAGGTTGCTGCCCGCCAAACTGTGAGGCGCCAAGATGCACGGTTTGAGGTGATATCAGCCCACTGGCAGTGGTCAATGTGGCAGGCACCAAGAGATTTATTTAGGCAGTCCTTGTACCTCTTCTTTGGTGCACATCTGACATGATTGCCAGTGGAGAGCTCGCCATATAACATGATATTGGGAAAGCAATGGTCCTCCATTCTGGAGACGTGACCTACCCAGCACAGTTGGATCTTCAACAGCGTGGATTTGATGCTGTCGGCCTCTGCCATCTCGAGTACTTCGATGTTAGGGATGAAGTCGCTCCAGTGAATGTTGAGGATGGAGCGGAGACAATGCTGGTGGAAGCGTTCTAGGAGCCGTAGGTGATGCCGGTAGAGGACCCATGATTCGGATCCGAACAGGAGTGTGGGTATGACAACGGCTCTGTATACACTTATCTTTGTGAGGTTTTTCAGTTGGTTGTTTTTCCAGACTCTTTTGTGTAGTCTTCCAAAGGCGCTATTTGCCTTGGCGAGTCTGTTGTCTATCTCGTTGTCGATCCTTGCATCTGATGAAATGGTGCAGCCGAGATAGGTAAACTGGTTGACCGTTTTGAGTTTTGTGTGCCTGATGGAGATGTGGGGGGGTGCTGGTAGTCATGGTGGGGAGCTGGCTGATGGAGGACCTCCGTTTTCTTCAGGCTGACTTCCAGGCCAAACATTTTGGCAGTTTCCGCAAAACAGAACGTCAAGTGCTGAAGAGCTGGCTCTGAATGGACAACTAAAGCGGCATCGTCTGCAAAGAGTAGTTCACGGACAAGTTGCTCTTGTGTCTTGGTGTGAGCTTGCAGGCGCCTCAGATTGAAGAGACTGCCATCCGTGCGGTACCGGATGTAAACAGCGTCTTCATTGTTGAGGTCTTTCATGGCTTGGTTCAGCATCATGCTGAAGAAGATTGAAAAGAGGGTTGGTGCAAGAACGCAGCCTTGCTTCATGCCGTTGTTAATGGAGAAGGGTTCAGAGAGCTCATTGCTGTATCTGACCCGACCTTGTTGGTTTTCGTGCAGTTGGATAACCATGTTGAGGAACTTTGGGGGGCATCCGATGCGCTCTAGTATTTGCCAAAGCCCATTCCTGCTCACGGTGTCGAAGACTTTGGTGAGGTCAACAAAGGTGATGTAGAGTCCTTTGTTTTGTTCTCTGCACTTTTCTTGGAGCTGTCTGAGGGCCAAGACCATATCAGTAGTTCCTCTGTTTGCGTGAAAGCTGCACTGTGATTCTGGGAGAACATTCTCGGTGACACTAGGTATTATTCTATTTTGCCTGCAATGGAGAGCAGCGTGATTCCCCTGTAGTTTGAGCAGTCTGACTTCTTGCCTTTGTTTTTGTACAGGGTGATGATGATGGCATCACGAAGGTCCTGAGGCAGTTTTCCTTGGTCCCAACAAAGCTTGAAAACTCATGCAGTTTGGCATGCAGAATTTTGCCACCAGCCTTCCAGACCTCTGGGGGGATTCCATCCATACCTGCTGCTTTGCCACTTTTCAGTTGTTCAATTGCCTTATATGTCTCTTCCCGGGTGAGGACCTCATCCAGCTCTCGCCTTAGGGGCTGTTGAGGGAGCTGGAGCAGGGCGGAATCTTGGACTGAGCGGTTGGCACTGAAAAGAGATTGGAAGTGTTTTGACCATCGGTTGAGGATGGAGATCTTGTCGCTGAGGAGGACTTTGCCGTTTGAGCTGCGCAGCGGGCTTTGGACTTGGGGTGAGGGGCCGTACACAGCCTTTAGAGCCTCGTAAAAACCCCTGAAGTCGCCAATGTCCGCGCTGAGCTGGGTTCGTTTGGCGAGGCTAGTCCACCACTCATTTTGGATCTCCCGGAGTTTGCGCTGAAGATGGCTGCATGCGCGACGGAAGGCTTGTTTCTTCTCTGGCCAGGATGGCTTTGTAAGGTGAGCCTGGTGGGCAGCTTGCTTCTTTGCCAGCAGCTCCTGGATTTCCTGGCTGTTTTCGTCGAACCAGTCCTTGTTTTTCCTGGAGGAGAAGCCCAGTACCTCTTCAGTGGATTGCAGTATGGTAGTCTTCAGCTGATCCCAGAGGGTTTCAGGGGACGAGTCCGTGAGGCGGATTGCATCCTCGAGCTTTGCTTTGAGGTTTTCCTGGAAGTTTCCTCTCACTTCGTCTGACTGCACCAAAGTATTTCAAAATGTGTTTGGGCGCCCTTGATGAAGGGCACCAGCATGAACCGTTGGTTTTGTATCTCTGCTCCATAAAGTCCACTGACCTGCCGAGTTTCTCCAGCATTGTGTTTGTACACCAAAATTCTTGCTTGCTGAAGGAAAAACAATTATATTCAAATAATAATGAATAGGAAGTTAATTTAATTTTAACTTAAACATACAGCATGGTAATAGGACCTTTCAGCCCACGTGCCTGTGCCACCCAATTACACCTATTTGACCTACAACCACTGTATGTTGAAGGGTGGGGGAAACTGGAACCACCGGAGGAAACCACGCTGCCACAGGGAGAATGTACAAATTCCTTATAGACAGCGCAGGGTTTGAACCCCAGTCTCTGGCGCAGTAACAGTGTCACATTAACCACGGAACTAACCATGCCGCCCCACATAATAAAATTTCACTGTTGGAGGTCTAGAGTGTTTTCATTTGAATAGGATGGCTCTTCTAGCCAACAATGTAGAGAAGGCCACAATCCGTTGTGCAGGGACAGAAAAGCTCCCTTCGTCTGGACGAATA
Organism: Narcine bancroftii; assembly: GCF_036971445.1. Classification (NCBI taxonomy): domain Eukaryota; kingdom Metazoa; phylum Chordata; class Chondrichthyes; order Torpediniformes; family Narcinidae; genus Narcine; species Narcine bancroftii. The sequence goes on from NC_091470.1 coordinate 204,670,749, forward strand.
ACTCCAAAAAGAGCAGTTATTGGATTGGGTCGTAGCTCCACTTGGATTATAGTCGAAACAATGTTAAAAATTTCTTTCCAATAGTTTTCTAAGGATTAATAAGACCAAAACATACGTGTCAATGTAACAATTTCAGATTTGCATTTGTCACAAATAGGGTTAATATTATAAAAAATTTCTAGCCAATTTATCTTTGGACTTGTGAACACGATGCACCACTTTGAATTGGATTAATGAACAATGGGCACATATAGAAGATGTATTCACCAATTTAAGAATCCCATTGATTCTCTGATAAGGGGTTTGCAAGTTCCAGTTCCCAAGACATTTTAATCTTTTCGTGAAGTACCGGATGTACTTTCAATAATCTCTCATTGAAGTGTGGTCTCAACTTAAATTTCTCTAAAACCCTAAATAAAAAAAACTCAATTCCACTCTATCAAAATCTTTTTCATCATCTAAATCTACTATCATTTGTTGATTGAGTTGCTTTCTAGAAACATTAATCAATTAAATTAACTTAACAATATTATCCGCTGAATATCTATTCTTTATAAATCCAGGCTGATCCACATGAACCAAATGAGCCAAAAATTTCGCTTATCTATTAGCCAAAACCTTTGCCACAATTAAAAAATCTACATTCAATAAAGAAATTAGTCTACACGAACCAACTTTCAATGGGTCTCTATCCTTTTTTGGGATAACAGTAATTAATGCCTTAGATAAAGACTCATGAGAAAAAAACCTGTATCTGTAGCTTGTTTCAATACATCCATAAGTAATAGTAGCAATAAATCATAAAATTCTTTATAAAACTCAGAAGTAAATCCACCTTTACCTGGAGAAGATAACATAATTTGTGTAATAATTATTCTTATTTTATTAAAACATGGAATCCGTATTTGGAATATGTTGTTAGACGGGTTTGGGATTAAATTACTGATTTACTCCATTTTTATTTTTGTTTTTTTTGGGGTAGATGGGGGGGAGGTGGGGAGAGAGGGAATGGGAGGGGGAGGGGGGTATATAGGGAGAACATTTTGTATTAATATTATCATACTTTATGTTGTATTTGCATTTTAAATTTTGTTAAATATATAAAGTTTTAAAGAAAATAACCTATCATATATAATTCCAATTAACCCTTTCTGAGAGGGATTCAATTGAAAAAATTATCAACTAAATCTGGTGGATATACAAATGGAAATCCAGCAATCTCCTTACAGATAGTGAATAATTTGTTCACAGGTCCCAGTCACTGGTCCTGTAATAGTGCTGCGCTAATTGCTAAGCTAACTGGTGCCACCCTGTGAGGGTAAGACTTGTGGGGGGTAGGGGGTTGGAATGGTTGGGGGCTAACAGTTGTAGGTACTGACTGAGATTGAGTCAACAGCTGGGGAGCTATTTCTGGGTTGCCTTGGTAATTAATGAGTTAACAACTGCCGTGTCAAACATAATTGTGGCCTCTTGGAATGCTCCCCAAACATGGGCTGGGCTGTGAGCTCGCAAAGCTGGTTTGTAACTCAATATAGTGCCAGCGCAGCTGACAAATGAGGAGCCAGCGGGTGTGGGATATGAGACCAACTTTCTGTTGTCAGATGGGCACTTCCGAGGAAACCGGCAAGGTCAGGACATCCAGGAGTTCCCTGGATTCCAGCACACAGACCCCATCCAAAGGACAGCTCCTTCCCCTCAGATTTCTAACCTTCCTTTTTGATACTTGAAATTGGATCCTGGATTTCCTCACCTCCAGACCACAATCAGTCAGGATTGATAAGAACACCTGCACCACAATCTCCATCAGTACCGGAGCCCCACAGGGCTGCGTTCTTAGCCCCCTGTTCCACTCGCTTTATACCTATGATTGTGTAGCTCTGTCTGACAATAACACCATCTACAAATTCGCTGATGATACCACAGTGGTGGGTTGTATAAAGGAAGGGGATGAGTCAGCGAACAGGAGGGAGATTGAAAACTTGGCCAAATGGTGCATCAACAACAACCTTGCGCTCCATGTCACCAAAACCAAGGAGCAGATGGTGAACTTCAGGAAGGGAAAGCCAGAGGTGTTCGAATCAGTGATCTCTCGATCAGAGATGGGGAATGCGCAAAAGTTTAAGTTCATGAAAGCCACTAACGTGGGTCATCGGGAAATTTGTAGGTGATGTTATTGTCGCACTGAGCCACACAGTCATAGGTGTAGAGTGAGTGGAGCAGGGGGCTAAGAATGCAGCCCTGTGGGGCTCCGGTACTGATGGAGATTGTGGAGGAGATGTTCTTACCAATCCTCACTGATTGTGGTCTGGAGGTGAGGAAATCCAGGGTGCATCCTTTGCTTTCCAGGTGCGTTTAGGTTTTGAGCAGAGAAGGCATCTGCCGTGGGCTATGATAAGCGAAATGGAATGGATCTACGCTGTCGCTCAGACAGGAGCAGATTCATTTCGACGCCGGACTTTCAAAGCACTTCATCGCTATTGATCACGCATGTGAGTGAGGGCGACCCCCGATCAGTTCAGTTCATCCCTGCCACGCTTGGAGTCAACAATGGTTCCCATCCCACAGCCAACTTTAGCTCCATGCAATGGAACTCGCTACTTTGCCCCGCTGATATTTACCTGCAAACAAGACTTGTGTGTAATTCTGTTTGTGGTTTCAAAATGCTGAAGCGTACCTGTGATATAATTTGGTCAAAATATGTTTGTACAGACAACAGTACATGCTCAATCATCACTGAGTAAAGTCTCTGACTGTGATCGAGCCATGTTTCAATAATGTGTTTGTGTTAATTTATCTTGTCCAGTAACGAAACACTGAGACTGTGACAAACACTTTTTTCTTCCCTCACATTCCACATGAACTCTTCCCTCACCCACACACTGGCGGGCGGGAGGTGGGGGGTGCAATTTTTAGCTTATTATCCCTCGACCTCCACACATCATAGGGATGTGGGGTGGGGGGGGGGGAAACTGGACCATAGCCAGGGAGCACACACTCACAGAGATAATGGACACTCCATGCACACACACGCTGCTGCACACACACACTCACATACACATACACGCTCACACACACACACACACACACACACACACACACACACACACACACACACACACACACACACTCACACCATACACACATGCAGTCACACATTTACATCATGCACTCTCTCACACACACACACACTTGCACTCACATAGTCCTCTGGAGTCGGGAAGAAACTCAGGTCTCCGGGTCTCTGAGGCAGAGACTCTTCCAACTGCACCACTGGGTCTCTCTGTTTTGGGTGCGAGGCAACAGCATAATACTGTGGAGCGAGTCAAGCCTTTCGACCCATTATTCCGCTCCACCATTTGAATCAGGGATAACGTATTTTTCCTCTTGACCCCATTCTCCTGGACGTTGAGACCAGACTCTTGAGATGACTGCAAAGTGTGGATGTCACAAGGAAGATCAGTCGTGGGGCTGATGAACAGATTTAAAGCAGAGAGTTCAAAGACAATCAGAGGATAGTGTTACGAGTTCAGTGAACCCCATGTACCAGCAGCAATAGAAATACACCAAAGCAATGGTTCCTGCAACAAAATTAGTTTAATTTTCTGAGTGTAGAACAACAAGATTAACATTTATCAACACTAAGTTATTTATACAATCCCTGAAGAGCAAGTGTGTGTCAAGTGTTTTCAGGGAAGTCCTTTTTACTGGCCAGTCTTCCACTGATCACATTTTCAAGGCGACAGTTTCCAGTAATCTTCAGTCCTGTAAACAGAATCAAACAATCATTACATTCAAGCAAACTTCAGGGCTTCACTTAGAATTACTGGGCAGGAGCATTGTGGAGGGATGCAGAGTGTTGCTTGTTGGACACCCCCAAACAGAAGTGTCTTGCAGAAGAAACTTGTCTTCTTTCCAGGTTCTTCTCACAGACTTCTTCTCTTCTTCGCCACACTGGGAAGACTAGATGCCCCACTCCCGATTTCCACAGAGAGCACACTCAGGCGGCCATATCGGAACTCTGTCCAGTCTTGAAAATGGAAGCCTTTTCAGCATCTCCTCTTCTGTTCAGTCTTTTCTCAGACTGTCTCCTGCTGACCCCTTCTCTCTCATTCTCCGTCCCTCCCCTCCTGATGTTCCAGGCATTATTATTTTTTTTGTTTCAGTTTGCAAATGTTGCAGTTGCCAGGCTTTACAAAGAAAACCACACATTGCCCCAACTCTCTGCAAATGTTTCAGTTTCTGGGGTGTCGCTAAAGCCCAGAACCTTCTGCTTCCACCTGCCCTTGGAACTTTGCAAGGTGTTGTTCTGTCTGTAAAAATGCATGCAACTTAACAGCCCAACCCAATTCTAATCCCTTTCATAAGCATATATTTAATTAACACATTTTGTCACAATAGGAAGATTAAGGAAGTGGCGCTGAAGCCAAAACTGGGTCATCCTTGATCTTATTGGCTGGCGGGTCACCTTTGAGAGAGTCCATTGGCTTATTCATGCTTTTTCTTGGAAGAACACAGACCAGCTCGTCACAGGAACAGGCACTTCGGTGCACACGTCTGCGCTGAACAGGAGGCTCAAATCAGACTAAAGGTCTTCTTCTAGTACTTTAAGCAGCTCTGAGGTTCCGTCCTAGAGGCTCCATGTTGATGCAATCACGAAGAAGGCTCGCCAGAGGCTATACTTTGGAGGAGATTCGGTTCGTCTCTGAAGACCCTCAAAAATCTCCAGGTGGATGAGGGAGAGCATTCTGGCCGGTTGCATCACTGCCTGGTACAGAGGCCAATGCTCAGGGCTCAGAGGGTTGTTAACTCGGCCTGCAATGTCACAGGCACCAGACCACACTCCATCGAGGACATCTACAAGAGGTGGTGTCTCAGCCTTTATCCTTAAAGACCCCCACCGCCAGGTCATGCCCTCTTCACTCCGCTACCGTCGGGAAAAAGGTACAGGAGCCTAAAGATGAGCATTCAGTGGCACAAGGACAGCTTCTATTCCACCCCCCCCCCCCCCCCACCCCACCATCTGATTCCTGAATGATCAATGAACCACAGGCACTGCCATGGTGTTTGGTGATCCTGCCCTGGGCTGACCACTCTATCTATGACTCTCATAATCTTTGGTGACATGCTGAATCTCCTCAAACTCCTCAGAAAGTATAGCCTTCTTTCTGATTACGTTGACACAGAGGCTCGGAGTTGTTGACACCCAGGGTATTTGAAGTTTTTTACTTATTGATGAGGACTTGTTCATGTTTTCCTGGTTTTCCTCTTCCTGAAGTCCACTATCAGTTCCTCAGTTTTGCTAATGCTGAGCGAAAGGTGGCTGTTGTGACACCAGTCAACGAGCTGATCTATCTCTCTCCCGTACACTTCCTCATTGCCCGTCTGTGATTCTACCGATGACTGGTTTTCTGAATGAAGGGAACGGAGGCTGGTGAAACTTACCACTAAACTCACCCCTGTGGTGAATACACGAAACAAGAGATATCGAACAGTACAGCGAAGGAACAGGCCCTTTGATCCAAGTGTCTATGCCAAACATGATGCCCAAATTAAACTCATGACATTTGTCTGCACTGGATTTGCATCTTTCCATTATTTTCCAGTGTCTACTAAGAAACATCTTAAACATAGGACATAGAAGATGGAACATAACACCTCAGAACAGGCCCTTTGGTCCCTGATGTTGTGCTGACCTATATATTCATTCCTAAAAAATACTAAATCCTTCCTTTCTCATAGCCCTCTATTTTTCTTTCATCCATGTGCCTGTCTAAGAGTCCCCAATGTTTCAGTTTCCACTATCACGCCTGGCAAGGCATTCCAGGCCCCCACAACTCTCTGTGTAATAAACTTACCACTGATGTCTTCCCAAAACTTCCCTCCCTTCACTTTGTACAAAATGTCCTCTGGTGATTCCTAATCCCACCCTGGGATTTTAAGGTGCTGGCTGTCCACCTTATCTTTGCCTCTCACAATCTTGTCGACCTTTTTGAAGTTACCTCTCATCCTTCTTCACTTGAAAGAGAAAAGTCCCAGCTCTGCCAACCTTGCCTCCTATGACTTATTCTCCATACCATTTACTCCATCCTAGTAAATTTGCTCTGCCCCATCTCCACAGCATCCACTTCCTTCCTGTAATGAGGTAACCAGACCTGAACACAATACTCTCAGTGTGGTCTCACCAGAGATTTGTCGAGTTGCAACATGTAATCTTGACTCTTGAACTCAATCACCTGACTAGATCCCATTAATCTTCCTAAGTATCCTCTCAACCTGTGCGGTGACCTTGAGAGATGTTTGGATTCAAACACCAGAGTCCCTATGTTCCTCTGCAATGTTTAATATCCCACCATTAACCCTGCACTGAACCTCCTGGTTTGTCCTTCCAAAATGCATCACCTCACACTTATCCGGAATGAATTCCATCTGCCACTTCTCCACCCGACTCTGCATCCTTTTGTAACCTATGCCAACCTTCAGCACCATCCACAAATCCTCCAGCCTTTCGCTTCTTCTGCTCTCTGCAGGCAAGCCAAGGTTCCACAGACCCCGTGCCTCTCGACTTTCTGAACGAATCTTTTTCAGATGCCTCACTGAAATCCATAGAGACCACATCATCTGCCCAACCCTCATCGATTTCTTTTGTAATTGCAACACTATAGTCGTATCCATTTCCACCACCATCCCTGACCATCCATTCCAGACACCCACCTCTCTCCATGTTAAAAAAAACTTGCCCTGCCCATTTCAGCATAGACCATTCCAGAACACGATAGGCCCTTCAGCCCACAACATTATGTAAACCTACTCCACAATAACCAAACCCTTCCCTAACTCACGCCCATAACCCTCTACTCATCTTGCATCCATGTGCCCGTCTATGTGTCTTTTTAATGCCCATGTGGTACCAGCCTCCACCATCGCCCCTGGCAAGGCATTCCAGGCATCCACTGTTCTCTGGGAAAAATACCTATCCCTGATGTCTCCCCTAAACTTCACTCCACTCACCTTAAACAGATATCCTCTGGTACTTGCTCCTGTTGCCCTGGGGACAAAGGCACTGGCTGTCCACCCGATGCCTATAACAATTCTATACACCTCTCCACTCTTTCTTTAAATGTTCTCGCTCTTGTCTGAAATGGACATCTTCTGGTATGTAACATCTGTCGGAGTTGAAGATTCTGACTGTTTACCCTATTGATACCTCATTACTTTAGAAGCTTCTGTCAGATCATTTCTCAGCCTCTGGCGCTTCAGAGCAAACAACCCAAGTTTGTCCACCATTCTCTCACAATCAGGCAGCATCCTGGTTTCACACCTTGTTGGTGCTCAGTTTACGGTCATCTTGCTGTGGTCAAGATGTCAGGTTGGAGATGTGTACCTGCAGGACTGATCTACTGCATCCGGTGCTCCCTCTGTAGCCTTCCATACCTTCAAGAGACTGGGCGCAAATTGGAAGATTGCTTCTCTAAGCACCTTTGAATCCGTCTGCACCCGTGACCGAGACCTCCCAGAAACCATCCATTTCAGTTCTGTATCACACTCCCATGCTCACATGTCCATCCATGGTCTTATGAACCGTCCCACCAAGACCACCATCAAATTGGCGGAACAATCTCTGGGGCTCTCCAGCCAGATGGCATGAACCTCGACTTTTCTGAAACCACTCAGAATCAGAATTTATTCTCATGAACACGTTCCAAAATTAATTGTTTTGTGCTCGCATCACAGTGCAAATGTTGCTATAAACCACATTTCAAAATAAATAAAATAGTGCAAGAAAAACAGAAAGACAAAACGAGGCCTTGTCTGTGGTTTGTTGATGATTCAGGAATCTGATGGTGGAGGGGAAGAAGCTGTCCTTGTGGTCGTCTTCAGGCTCCTGTACCTTCTGGTGGGGATCCAGCTTTCTTGAGGCACCGCCTCGTGTAGATACCCTCGATTAAGTGTAGACTGGTGCTTGCAATTTCGCAGGCGGACTTAACAGCTCAGGAGGATTTTCCTGTCCCGACCGTTGGCACCTCCATACTAGATAGTGATTCATCCAAATAGAATGCTCTCCACAGAACACCTGGAGATGTTTTCGGGAGTCTCCGGTGACAAACTTAATCTCCTTAAACTCCTCACCAAGTCTAGCTGCTGGCGAGCCTTCTTCACGACTGCATCGATGTGGAGGCTCCGGGACAGATCCTTGGAGATGTTGACCCCCCCCCAGGAATTTGAGGTTCATGACCCTCTCCACTGCTGACCCCTCAGGAGGACTGGGTCGGCTTCTCCTGACTTCCTCCTGAAGTCCATAATCATCTCCTGGTTTTGTTGACGTTGATGTCCCTCCTGTACACTTCCTCACTGACAAAAGACAAAGGAGGAAAAACCCAACACCCAACCCCAACCAACCAATTTTCCCCTGCAACCGCTGCAACCGTGTCTGCCTGTCCCGCATCGGACTTGTCAGCCACAAACGAGCCTGCAGCTGACGTGGACTTTTTACCCCCTCCATAAATCTTCGTCCGCGAAGCCAAGCCAAAAGACACTTCCTTATTGCCGTCTGTGATTCTGCCAACAACCCTGGTAACATTGACAAAATTGCAGATAGCATTTGAATTGTGCCTGGACACACAGTCATAAGTAGAGCAGTGGGTTCCGCACACATCTTCGAGGTGCACCTCTGTTGATCGTCAGTAACGAGGGGATTTTTTTCCTATTCATACTGACTGTGGTCTCCCAGCCCACCAAGAAAAAATGAAACATTAGCATAAAACTCAAACTAAAATTAAAAACACATCAGAAGAGGGAGTTTGAAGGAGGGATAAAGACCGCGTCGGGTGCAGATGAACGTCCCCCTCTCCAGGATGCTCAGGTACATGTTGCCACCTACAGCAGAAACTGTTCAACTACGGGCCAGAAACTTTCCCAGTTGTCATGGCTCCACAATACCAGTATCTGAAGACTATGCTGTTTAATTACTCTCACAGTGAGGTGTGTTCTGCAATTGTCACAGTGTTGGGGTTCAGTGTTATTAATGTGGTTGTACTCACTGTGGAACAGAGTGGTCGGGGATAGAGATTTACAATGTGACGGGGTGCTCAGGGTATATTTAAGGCAGAGATTGGGAAGTCATCTGATTAGTCAGGGCTTCAAGGATCCAGGGAATAATGTCCAAACCTGTTTAACCTTTTCCTGCAAGTCAGATCCTCAAGTTCTGGCCTATCCTGATGTTTTTGTATATAATTTCTGCATAATTTATAAATATATAGATAGATGTCTGCAATTTTATTTGTATTTTTGTGTTTGTGATTACAATTAAATATATTTTGTATATATTAACATAAAAGTACTAATATCATTGGTTTAGAACAACCATTCTCAACAGGAACCCTGCGGCGCCCCCGGGGGGCCACAACACCTTTAACTAAAAGCCTTGTTTTCTTTTTGCTTTATCTTCTTCTTTGGCTTGGCTTCGCGGACGAAGATTTAAGGAGGGGGTAAAAGTCCACGTCAGCTGCAGGCTCGTTTGTGGCTGACAAGTCCGATGCGGGACAGGCAGACACGGTTGCAGCGGCTGCAGGGGAAAATTGGTTGGTTGGGGTTGGGTGTTGGGTTTTTCCTCCTTTGCCTTTTGTCAGTGAGGTGGGCTCTGCGGTCTTCTTCAAAAGAGGTTGCTGCCCGCCAAACTGTGAGGCGCCAAAATGCACGGTTTGAGGCGATATCAGCCCACTGGCGGTGGTCAATGTGGCAGGCACCAAGAGATTTCTTTAGGCAGTCCTTGTACCTCTTCTTTGGTGCACCTCTGTCACGGTGGCCAGTGGAGAGCTCGCCATATAACACGATCTTGGGAAGGCGATGGTCCTCCATTTTGGAGACGTGACCCACCCAGCGCAGCTGGATCTTCAGCAGCGTGGACTCGATGCTGTCGACCTCTGCCATCTCGAGTACTTCGACGTTAGGGATGAAAGCGCTCCAATGGATGTTGAGGATGGAGCGGAGACAACGCTGGTGGAAGCGTTCTAGGAGCCGTAGGTGATGCCGGTAGAGGACCCATGATTCGGAGCCGAACAGGAGTGTGGGTATGACAACGGCTCTGTATACGCTTATCTTTGTGAGGTTTTTCAGTTGGTTGTTTTTCCAGACTCTTTTGTGTAGTCTTCCAAAGGCGCTATTTGCCTTGGCGAGTCTGCTGTCTATCCTTGCATCTGATGAAATGGTGCAGCCGAGATAGGTAAACTGGTTGACCGTTTTGAGTTTTGTGTGCCCGATGGAGATGTGGGGGGGCTGGTAGTCATGGTGGGGAGCTGGCTGATGGAGGACCTCAGTTTTCTTCAGGCTGACTTCCAGGCCAAACATTTTGGCAGTTTCCGCAAAGCAGGACGTCAAGCGCTGAAGAGCTGGCGCTGAATGGGCAACTAAAGCGGCATCGTCTGCAAAGAGTAGTTCACGGACAAGTTTCTCTTGTGTCTTGGTGTGAGCTTGCAGGCGCCTCAGATTGAAGAGACTGCCATCCGTGCGGTACCGGATGTAAACAGCGTCTTCATTGTTGGGAATATACAACGTAAATAATTGTCATGTTATTTTTTTAATGTCATTTAGTAGGAGAAAAGTACCAAAGAAGCCAGGACTTCAAGGGATGGGACCCCATTAACATTTAGCAGAATTTGAAATGAGCCATAGCAGATATAAGGTTGAGAATGGCTGGTTTAGACTGTGTGGAGCTGGGACCATCGAGCAGCACATCCAACACAACTTTAGATTTCAGATTTATCGTCAGAGAACATACATGAGAAGGCTTACTTGGACGTTGCCTGGCCTTCAGGAACTGAGCTGTATGGAAAGGATAAGCAGGTGAGGTCTTTATTCCATGGAGTGTAGTAGAATTAAGGAGGGTAGATTTGATAGAGGGATTTAAAACGAGGAGGGGGTGGACAGAGTAAATGTAGGGAGGCTTTTCCCACTGAGGGCAGATGAGATACAAACTAGAGGACATGGGTTGAGAGGGAACTTCTTCACACAGAGAGCAGTGGGCGTGTGGAGTGAGCTGCCAGTTGAAGTGATGAATATGGGCTCAATTTTAACATTTATGAAGAATTTGGACAGGGACATGGGAGGGTATGGAGAGAAATGATCCAGGTACAGGTCAGTGGAGCTAGATAGTATAATAATTTTGCAGGAACTAAATGGGTTGAAGGAGTTTGTTTCTGTACTGTAATATTCTATGGTTCTATGGTATCATATACAACCCTGAGATTTTTTTTCCAGCTCTCTGTGATTTTTTAAATGAATGACCTGGATGAAGAAGTAAGGGATGGTTCAGTACGTTTGCAGATGATATGAAGATTGGAAGAGTTGTCATAGTTTAAAACAGGATATAAAGACGATTCAGATTTGTGCAGAAAAGTGCCAGATGGAGTTCAATCCAGATAAGTGTGAAATGATGCATTTTGGAAGATCAGTCTTGAAGGCAGAGTACATGGTTTATGGTGGGATTCTTAACAGTGTGGAAAAACAGAGGGACTTTGGCATCCAAATCCATAGATCTCTTCATGTTGCCTTGCGGTTGGTAGGATAGGCAAGAAGGCCCATGGTTTGCTGGAGTTCATCTCCATTGGAGATGAAGTTCAGGAGTCATGAGGTAATGTTGTAGCTCTATAAATCTCTGGTGAGACCAGACTAGGAATATTGTGTTCAGTTCTGGTCACCTCATAACACGACAAATGTGAAAGCTGCAGAGAGGGTGCAGAGGAGATTCCACAGGATGTTGCCTGGATTGGAGAATACATCTTATGAGACAAGGTTGGCAGAGCTGGGACTTTTCTCTTTGGAACGAAGAAGGATGAGAGGAGACTTAATAGAGGTCAACAAGATTCTGAGAAGCAGGGATAAGTCTGGTGTCTTTTCCTGAGGGCAGGAATAGCAAACACCAGAGGACATCTGAGCAAAGAGAAGGGAGGAAAGTTTAGGGAAGACAAAAGAAGTAGGTTTGTTTTACACATAGAGTTGTGGGAGCCTGGAATGTGTCACCAGGGGTGGTGGTGGAGGCTGGAACAATCAGAACATATTATGCCCTTGGACAGGCACATGGATGAAAGAAAAACAGAGAGTCATGAGACAGGGTCTCATATTTTTGGTAAGTTAGCACACCATTGTAGGCTGAAGGGCCTGTTCTGTGCTATAATGTTCGATGAAACTCCATTGTCTCACACACACACACACACACACACACACACACACACACACACACACACACACACACACACGCACAGGTACACACTCACATAGGTGTACACACATGCACGCACTCAAAATTTACAGCAAATAATACTCATATATAGTCATATAAAGGTATAATATAAAAATATATTTGTATATATTTTGGAATAATTGATTCATTTTACTCATAAGACACTGAAGGTTACAGGCTGTAACTATTTCCCCGCCAGGCTGTCCTGATTTTGACAGTTCTGTACATCCTTCCTGATGGTTGTGGGTCAAAGATGCTGCGTGCTGGATGGAAAAGGTCCTCAATAAGTCTTTGAGCTCTATTTAAACAACACTACCAGTGAATGCCATTCCTGAAGGAAAAGGAGACCCCAATGACCTTCTCGGCCATATTAATGATCCTCAGTATTTTACATTTTAAACTTAGACATATAGCACGCTACCACACCATTTAGGCCCATGAGTCCGTGCCACCAGGTTTACACCAAGTTAACCCCACCCCCCCCCCCCCCCCCCCCGGTAGGTTTTGAATGGAGGAGGAAACCAGAGCCACTGGGAAAAACCCATGGAGACACTGGAAGAATGTAGAAACTCTTTGCAGACTGCACATGATACGAAACCTGGTCCCAATCGCTGGTGCTGTAAAGGCATTGCCCTAGATACTTCACCAACCACGCTGTCCCTATTGACTTCCAGTCTGATGCCATAACATTATACAGCCAGACAGGATACTCTCCATTGTGCTCCTGTAAAATGACGGGGGTTGACTGCCTTGCTCTCCTGGTCCTCTTTCGGGAGTGCAGCTGCTGCTGCGTCCAACAGACAGCTCTGGGTTTGAACCCGGGTCGCTGGCGCTGAATAGCTTTCAGCTAGCTGGCACTGGGATATCATTGTGGCAGCCCTCTCACGACGCACGCAGACTGGCTTCCAAAATGGCGGTCGCATGTCGGCAGGGAGCCTGGCTCCCAAGATGGTGCGGGTCTTTCTTCATTGAGGGGAGAAAGCCCGTGCGTGGGAATATCTATTTGTATTCACTGATAACGTAATTTCCGCCGGGAGCTGCAGAAACAGAAATACGTATAAAGTCGGGGGTGCAGGCCTGAATGAAGCAGTCTTGAGTACAACTCCAAATGTGCCTGTCACAATTGTTTTGGTGCTCTGTGTAACACATTCCTACATTATCATTTTTGGGTCTTTTCCAAATGCATTGGCTCTCCGGTACAGAGAAATCTCCATTGGAACGTTGCCATGTGACACATTCCAGGCAAAAGGAGTATGTACTGAGGGATGAACTGGAGATATGTGGGCAAGGGAGAGGTGGGGAGGGAAACAGAAGGCCTTGGCACATCTGACTCGCAAACCTGGCTTTCCTATCATTACATTCCACTTCTTATATTCTTATGTTCATAGAGGTGAAGTGTTGTACTTAAGGCAGGATTAACCAAGGTAAGATATACCTGGGAAACCATTGGGCAATGAGGAGAACAGTGGAACAGAGGGATCTGGAAATACAGATACATAATTGTGACGACAGAGGGTTGTAAAGAGAGCTTTTGGGACATTGGCCTTTGTCAATCAAAGTATTGAGTATGATATTATTGTGAAGTTGTATAAGACATCGGTGAGGCCATATTTAGAGTATTGCATGGAGTTTTGGAAAGATATCAATAAGTGTGAAAGAGTGGAGACAAGATTTACTAGAATGTGGCCAAAACTTGAGGAGCAGAGTTACAGAGACGGGTTAAACTGGAGCATAGAATGAGGATGATTTGATATTTCAAACTATGAATTGATAGATCAAATGAAGTTTGGCATTTTCCACTGAAATTGTGTGAGTCAGTAATTAGTTTCCGATTTTAGATGTGTTGTGAGAGTACATCCATAACATCACATACAACCCTGAGATTCTTTTTCCGAATTGTGAGGCAGAATTACCACTTATTGCAAATAAACTGTACACAGTGTAAAATGTGTAAACAACCAAAGAATTGTAAATAGATAATGAATGGAAGCAATACCAAGAGAATTTTAAGAATCAATAAAGTGTACAAGTAAGTGTCCTTAAACAAGACCCAGATTGAGTTTGTCATTGAGGAGTCAGATGGTGGAGGGGCAGCAGCTGTTCCCAAACCTGGTGGAGCGAGTCTTGTAGCACAGACACCTCTTTCCTGATGGCAGCAGCGAGAACAGAGGGTATGCTGGATGGTGGGGATCTTTGATGCTTGCTGCTGCTCTCTGATGGCAGCGTTCCCTGTAGATGTTCTTGATGGTGGTGGTGGTGGTGGGAGGTTGCCTGTGATGTCCTGGGCTATTTCCACTACCTTTTGCAGGGTTTTATGCTCAGGGGCATTGGCGCCCCCATACCAGTCTGTGATGTACACTTTCCACCGGACCTCTGTAGAAATTTGTCAGGGTTTCTGATAGCGTATCAAACCTCCACACACTCCTGAGGAAGTAAAGGCACTGACAAGCTTTCTTCATGATGCCATTTGTGTATTGGGTCCAGGAAAGATCCTCCAAGATAGTGATTCCCAAGAAATTAAATTTTCTCATCCTCTCCACCTCCGATCCCCCCCAATGATCACTGGACCATACACCTCTGGTTTTACTTTCCTGAAGTCAACAATCAGCTCCTTACTTTTGGTGAGATTGAGTTCAAGGTTGTTGTTGGGGCACCCTTCAGCCAAGTTTTCTATCGTCCTCTTGTTCGTTGACTCATCATCCCATTTTATACAATTAACGACAGTGGTATTGCTGGCAAATTTGTAGATAGTGATGTTGCCATGCAAAGTTACACAGTCAGAGGTGTATAGTCAGTAGAGCAGGGGGCTAAGAACACAGCCCTATGGTCCTCCTGTACTGATGAAGGTTGTGGAGGAGAGGTTCTTGCCAATCTTCACTGATTGTTGTCTGGAGGGGAGGAAACCCAGGATCCAATTACACAGTAGGGTATTGAATGACAAGTCTTAGCATTATCTCTCTGGTCTACAGTGTTCCCTGTAGATGATCTTGATAGAGGGGAGGGTTTTGCCTGTGATGTCCTGGTCTGTTCCCACTGTTTGGAGGGATTTACTCTCAGAGGTATTGGTGTCCCTTATACCAGACCATGATGCAACCTGTCAGCACACTTTCCACCACATCTCTGTAAATTTTCTCATGGGTTCCGATGTTATTTCAAACCTCTGCAGACTCCAGAAGAAGTAAAGCTACTGGCTTACTTTCTTCACAATGCCACGTTGCTCCACATAAAAGCACTGGGACTAACATACATAGGAATTTAAGGTGTGCAGTGTAAATGACCATAAGGTGAGTAATTATGTTAAATCTTTCACAGATTTTTCGAGCATTGGTGTCTGAAAAACACTACTGCTTCTGTTGGACAGATATCAACCATCCTGCCGGTCTTGGAATGTTCTTCAGTTACATCCTGCACAACAATGGAGGGTTTGGTGTCTTCACTGGTAGGATTTGTAGGTTTCCTGGGCTTTATTTTTTCTCTTCTAAATTTTATGGTTTCTTCTCTTTAGAGGGGGATTTTCTTAACTTTTATCCATAGATTGCATTCACCACAATGTCATCGTGTGACCACATGGGTCTCTTAAATGCCCCCATTGTTCCAGCATCCACCACCATCCAGGCACCACAACTCTCTGTGTAAAGAAAATGCCCCTGATGTCTCCCTTAAACTTTCCTCTCTTAACTTTGGACATATGTCCTCTGGTATTTGTTGATCCTGCCCTGGGAAACAGGTGTTGACTGTCCATCCCATCTAAGCTTCTCATTATCTTGTCGACCTCTAACAAGTCTCCTCTCATCCTTCTACGCTCAAAAGAGAAAAGTCCCAGCTCTGCTAAACTTGCCTCATAAGACTTGCTTTCCAATCCAGGCAATACCCTAATGAATCATCTCTGCACCCTCTCCATGACATCCACATTCTTCCTGAAATGAGATGACCAGAACTGAACACAATACTCTGTGGTCTCATCAGAGATTTGTAGATTTGCAACATGACCTCTCTACTCCTGAATTTGATCTGCTCTCTATTAATGAAGCCAAAAATTTCATAGACCTTCTTAACTATCCTATCAACCCATGCGGTGACCTTGATGGGTGTACGGATTTGAACCCCAACATTCCTCTGTTCATCCACAGTGAAGTGACTGACCTATTGGTCAGTCTGCACTCAGCCTTCTGGTTTGTCCTTCCAAAATGGAAGGACACTTATCTGGATTGAAATCCATCTGCCACTTCTCTGTGCATTCTGTCTATATCCTCTTGTAAACTTCAACAATGTTCAGCTCCATCCATAACTCCTCCAACCTTCATGTCATCAACAATCTTACTGACCCATCCATCCATCTCTTCATCCAAGTAATTTATAAAAAAAAACACAAAGAGCAGGGGGGTCCAAGAACAGATCCCTGCGGCCCCTCCACTAGTCACTGACTTCCAGGCAGAATATTTTCCTTCCACTACTACTTTCTGCTTTCTTCCTACAAGCCAAGGTTCCACTGATCCCGTGACTCATGACTTTCAGGATGAATCTCTCACAGGGGACCTTGTCAAATGCTTTGCTAAAATCTAGGTTGACCACATTGACCGCCCGACCCTCATGAATTTATTTTGTTACCTCCTCAAAAGACTCATTTAGACTTGTGAGGCATGACCTTCCCTTTTCTAAGCCCTGCTGACTAACCTTGAGTAGACTGGACTTCTCCAAATGCTCATAGATCCTATCCATAAGAATCCTCTCCATTAGTTTAGACACCACTCACCAGTCTATAATTCTCAGGATTCTCACGATTTCCTTTCTTAAACAGGGGATGACATTTGCCATTCTCCAATCCTCTGGCACATCCTCTGCAACCAAAGAGGACTCAAAGATCATAGCTACTGCCCTAGCTCTCTCTTCTCTCACTTCTCACAGCAGTATCCGGCCCTGGTGACTTGATGTTTTTAAGAAGATCTAGCATTAACACTTCCTTAATCTCCATATTGTTCAGACACAGGCCTGTTCAATTTCAATCTCATCCTGATTAAAGACCTTTTCTCTTGTGAATACTAACGCAAAGTATTCATTTAGGACCTCCCCAACTTCCTCCGCCTCCAGGCACATGTTGCCTCCTGTGTCCTTTTAATGCTCGGCCAGTTACTCCATCTGGACTGGATGCTTTTCTCAGATTCATACTCCTGCAGGCAGCCCGTACGTCATCCTCAGAAAAAGAGAGAGGATCGGGGGGAGAAGGGGGGTATACAGTGGCAGATATTTCTTGTTCTTGCAGTTGAATTGGATGGAGAAGGATATGGGTCAAGTGTGAAAGGGGGGAAGGTTTAAAGGAACACAAAGTGGAACCACATAAAGAGTGGTGGGAGTGTGGAATGAATTGACAGCTGAAGTGCCGATTGCATGCTCGGTTTTAACATTTAAAGGAACTGTGGAAAGATCAAATGGAGACCTGATGGGCATTTTGTCACACACATGGGTAAAACAGAGAATCTGATGGGTGAGGAAGGAGGCAAATGGAAACCAATGTGGACATGAAAAATTACGTGGAGAGAAAGAGGCAGGAGGGAGGAATAAAAAAATGTTTCAGAATCTCAAACCATAGAACACTACAGCACAGAAACAAGCCCTTCATCCCATTTAATCCATGGTGAACGATCATTCTCCCTTTTCTCCTTGACCTCCATATCCCTCCCATGTATGTATCTATCTATATTATTGAGTTGTGGAAGAACCTTCCTCAAATTCACCCAATGACTTAGTGCCCAAAGCTACCAATTGCAACAAATTCCATAGATTCACCACCCTCTTGTGAAGGGCTATTTAGGACCATTTAAAACTTCTGCATTTGGACTCCGATGATTCATCTTTTCTTTTTGATTTCATGATGTGCTTTTGAATGTATCCCCATTCATCTGCAATCAATGCCCTCCAGTTTTATACTCCTTCTTTTGTAGAGAACACCCTGTTGCAAGCCCAGAGGACTCATAAAGTTACTTAAATAGTTACTTAAACAAAAGTTGCTTTTAATTATCTTTAAACATGTAAACAGAATCACACTTTAACTTATCACTATTAACTTAACTAACCTAACTTAACCCCCTCCTAATTCTAAGTTCACGTGTGTGTTATGTGTTTGTAAGTTCAGAAAAGTTCTTTGATTCACAGTCCAATCTCACTTCGCATTCCTCCAAGTTCACTGGTTGCAGGCAATTCTTAAACTGTACACAGAATGTAACATTTATGAAGTTCACCAGGCTTTGGTGCTTGAAAGGTAAATGGTTACCGTTCAGGAAGGTTCTTGTCAGTTTTCAGAGAGAGATTTGTTGCACGATGGACACCCAGCCACTTCAGTGTCTTGCTGATGAAACTTAATGATAACCTCTTTCTTTCAGGTCACCTCAGAGTTCCTTTTTGTTTCACTTACTTCAAATGAAATATTAGACAGCCAGTCCTCTACTTTTGCATGAATCACAAGGGCTTTGACCAGGCTGAACTAAGAACTCACAGCCCGTCTTCCAAATGGGGTTTTCCACAAGCTTGCCAGTCTGTCCAATTCCAGTTCCAGCTGCTGTTGCTGCCTGTATCACTGCAGAACATATATCTCTGTCTCTGTCTCTCTCTGAGAGAAAGCCTGATTGAAACTCTCTGCTTACAAAACCACATGACCCTCCTAGAACAGCAAGTTCCACACCAGACAGAAGGCTGCTCGACAAATTCTTTCATATGTTGCCTTTTTGTAAACAGCAATCCATGAGTGAAGTCTCTTGGGCACTCTCCAAAGCTCTTGCAAAGGCTATGGCCCCAATATGTCTAGTATTAGCAGAGCTCCAGTATTTCAAATAAGGTCTGCTTTATGGTAGAAAAAGCTAAAGAATTGCATGCATGTTACATATTAAATGTAGCTTCATGTGATGATAATGGAACCTTTACCTTGAAGATTACGGGTATTTCGTAAGCAGCGCTCATCTTTACCGAATCCTGGCTCATGTAACGCAGTGATGTGAAGGACAGACTGTTCCTACATTATGCTGTGCCATCAGTGAGGCAGGGAGATCCTCTTTCGCCTCTGCAAAGAAACATTTGAGGGGATACCACATAGTTTATGGTCCATAACATATGGAAGGGATATACCCTGCCAGGTGAGTTACTATCATCAGTCATCATCAAGGTATTGATGTCCTCCACTTTGCCCCAAAACTCTGAAACACTGAGGTTATCAGTCAGGTCCCCCTTCAAAGAACGAATCAGCAACAGGTCCTGAGAGATCTTCAGATTTTGCGAAACTCAAAATTAAAAACAGTGTATTGATGTCCTCCACTTTGCCCCAAAACTCTGAAACACTGAGGTTATCAGTCAGGTCCCCTTCAAAGAACGAATCAGCAACAGGTCCTGAGAGATCTTCAGATTTTGCGAAACTCAAAATTAAAAACAGTGTCAAAAGATGAAAGTTTAGCAACATGTGTGGAACAAAAAGATGCATTCAGTGTTTTTGTTCTTCCTCACGACACTGAACACTTCTTCCCCGTTGCTCATTGGACCCTTCTCTCCATTCCTCACTGAATCCTTCTCCCCATTCTTCACTGAACGCTTCTCTGCATTCTTCACTGAATGCTTCTCTCAGATCCTCACTGAACGCCTCTCCCCGTCACTCACTGAACCCTTCTCTCCAATCCTCACTGAATGCTTATCTCCATTCCTCACTGAATGCCTCTTCTATCGCTAACTGGAACATTCTCTCTGACCCTCACTGAATCCTTATCTCCATCCCTCACTGAAACCATCTCCCCATTCCATACAGAAACCCTTTCTCCATCCTTCACTGAACCATTCTCTCCGTCCATCACTGAACCCTTATCTCCATCACTCACCGAACCCTTCCATGATGAACACTACTCTCCATCCCTCAATGAACTCCACATTCCGATCCTCACTGAACCCTTCTATCCATCCCTCACTGAACACTTCTCTCTGTTCCTCATTAAATGCAACTCTCCATTCCTCACGAAATGCCACTCTCCATTGCTCACTGAAACAACCTCCTCATCCCTCACTGAACACCTCGCCGCCCCTCACTGAAACCTTCTCTACATTCCTCACTGAACGTCTCAATCCCTCACTGATCCCTTCACTCCATCCTTATCTGAACCCTCCACCCCATCCCTCACTGAACCCTTCTCTCCTTCCCTCACTGAACACTTTTCTCCATTCCTCACTGAACCATTCTCTCCCTTCCTCACTGAACCCTTTTCCCGTCCCTCACTGAACACTTCACTCCATTCCCCACTGAACCTTTCTCTCCATCTCTCACTGAACCCTTATCTGTTCCCCACTGATCCCTTCTCATCATTCCTCACTGAACCCTTTTCCCCATACCTCAATGAACCCTTCTCTCCGTTCCTCACTGAATTCTTATCTCCATCCCTCACTGAACCCTTCACTCTGTGCCCCACTGAAACTTTCACTCCATTCCTCACTGAACCCTTCTCTCCATCCTTCACTCTCTCAATTCCTCAGCAAACCCTTCTCCCCGTACCTCACAGAACCCTTCTCCCTTTTCCTCACGGATCCCTTCTCTTCTTTCCTCACTGAATCCTTCTCTCCATCCTACACTGACCCCTTTTCTCCATTACTCACTGAACCCTTCAGTCCATTCCTCACTAATCCCATCACTCCCTCCTTCACTGAATGCTTTTCACCATCCCTCACTGAACGCCTCTCTCCATCCCTCACTGGACTCTTCTCTCTATCCCTCACTGAACTCTTCATCCCTCACTGAATCATTCTCCCCGTTAAACACTGAACACCTGTTTCTGTCCCTCACTGGACCCTACTTTCCATCCCTCACTGAACCCTTCTCTCTATCCCTCACTGAACCCTTCTCCTCGTTGCTCTCTGAAACCTTCTCTCTGTCCCTCACTGAATGGCTCTCTCCATTCCTCAGTGAACCCTTCTCTCTGTCCCGAAATGAACCCTTCTCTCTGTTCCTCACTAAATGTCACTCTCCATTCATCGCTAAATTCTTCCATCCATCACTGATTGAACCATTCTCCCCGTGCCTCACTGAACCATTCTCTTTGTCCCGCACTGAACCCTACTCTTTGTCCCTCACTGAATGTCTCTCTCTATCCCTCAAAGTTCCCATCTCTCCATCCCTCACTGAAACCTTCTCCCTGACCATCAGTGAACCCTTCACCCCGTCCCTCAGTGAACCCTTCTTTCCATTCCCCACTGATCCATTCACTCCATTACTCACTGAACCCTTCTCTCTGTTCCTCGCTAAATACCACTCTCTGTTCTTGACTGAAACCTTCTCTACATTCCTAAATGAACGCCTCTCTCCGTCCCTCACTTATCTCTTCTTTCTTCCCCTCACTGAACGCCTCTCTCCATTCCTCACTAATCCCTTCTCTCTGTCCCTCATTGAATGCCTCTCTCCGTTCCTCACTGAACCCTTCTCTGCATCCCTCACTGAACCATTCTCCCCGTACCTCACAGAACACTTCTCTCCATCCCTCAGTGATCCCTTCTCTCTGCCGCTCAATGAATGAATCTCTCCATTCCTCACTGTTCTCTTCTCTCTGTCCCTCACTGAACGCCTCTCTCTGATCCTCAATGAACATTTCTCTCTGTCCCTCACTGAATCCTCTCTGTTCCCTACTGAAAAATTCTCTCCATCCCTCACTGAACCATTCTCTCCGTCCCTCACAGAATCCTTATCTGCATCCCTCACTGAACACATCCCCATTCCTCACTGAACCCTTCTCTCTGCCCCACATGGAACCCTTCTTTCAATTCCTCACTGAATAGTTTTCTCCATTCCACACTGAACCCTTCTCCTCGAACCTTATTGAACTTTTCTCTCCATTCCTCACTGAACACCTCTCTCCTTTCCTCACTGAAACCTTCTCTCCATCCCTTACTGAACCCTTCTCCCTTTCCCTCACTGAAACCTTCTCTCAATTTCTCACTGAACCCTTCTCTCCGTCCTTCACAAGACCATTCTCTCCATCCGTCACTGAAACCTTCCCTCTGCCCCTCACTGAATGCCTCTCTCCGATCCTCACTGAACCCTTCTGTCCATCCCTCAATTAATCCTTCTCTGTTCCTCACTAAATGCACTCTCCATTCCTGACTGAATGCCTCTCTCCATCCCTCACTGAACCATTTTCTCCATGCCTCAATGAACCCATCTCTCCATCCCTCATTGATCCCTTCACTCTGTCCCACACTGAACGCCTCTCTCCATCCTTCATTAAACCCTTCTCTCCCTTCCTCACTGAACCCTTCACCCCATCCCTCATTTAACCATTTTCACCATTCCCCACTGGACCATTCTCTCCGTAGCTCACTGGACCATTCTCTCCATCCAACACTGAACCTTTCTCCCCATTTCCCACTGAACGCCTCCCTCTGACCCGCACTGCACCATTCTCTCCATCCCTCAATGAACCCTTCTATACATCCCTCAATGAATCCTTCACTTTCCTAACTGAAACGTTCTCTCCATCCATTACTGAATGTCACTCTCCCATGTCTCACAGAACCCTTCCCTCTGTCCTTCACTGAACCCTTTTCTCCATTACTCACAGAACCCTTCAGTCCATTCCCCACTGATCCTTTCTCTCCATTCCTCATTGAATGCTTCACTCCATCCCTCACTGAACCCTTCTCTCCATTCCTCACTGAAACCTTCTCTCCATCCCTCACTGAAACCTTTTCTCGTTTCCTCACTGAACCCTTATCTCCGTCCTTCAGTGAACACTTCACTCCGTGCCCCACTGAAACATCCTCTCCATTCCTCACTGAAACCTTCTTCCCATACACCACTGAACCATTCTCTCCGTTCCTCATTGAACCCTTCTCTCAATCCTTCACTGATCCCTTTTCTCCGTTCCTCACTGAACCCTTCAGTCTGTTCCCCACTGATCCCTTCTCTCCTTCCCTCACTGAACCATTCTCTCTGTCCCGTACTGAACCAATCTCTCCATCCCTGACTGAACCCTTCTTTCCATCCCTCACTGAAACCTCTTCCCCTTTCCTCATTGAACACTGTTCTCCGTCCCTCACTGAACCCTTCACTTCATGCCCCAATGAAACCTTCTCTCAATTCCTCACTGAACCCTACCTCACTGAACCGTTCTCTCCATTCCTCACTGAACCCTTCTCTCTATCCTTCACTGAACAATTCTCCCCATTCCTCACAGAACCCTTCTCTCCCTTCCACACTAAAAGTTTCTCCCCGTCCCTCACGGAAACATTCTCTGCATTCCCCACTGAAGCCTTCTCTGATCCCCACTGAAACCTTCTCTCCATTACTCACTGAACCGTTCATTCCATTCCTCAATGAACCCTTTTCTTCATTCCTCATTGAACGCCTCTCTCCATTCCTCACTGAACCTTTCTCACCCTTCCTCATTGAACCCTTCTCCCCGTCCCTCACTGGACAATTCTCTCCATCTGTCACTGAAACCTTCTAACCCTTCCCACTGAAGGCCTCTCTCCATCCCTCACTGGACTCTTCCCCCATCCCTCATTGAGTCCTTCTCTCTTTCACTCACTGAACCCTTCTCTCCATCCCTCACTGAACCCTTCACTCCATGCACCAATGAAACCTTCTCTCCATTACTCTGAACCCTACCTCACTGAACCGTTCTCTCCATTCCTCACTGAAACCTTCTACCCATCCCTCACTGAACCCATCTCTCCATTCCTCACTGAACCTGTTCTCCACTGAACCATTCTCTCCATTCCTCACTGTGCCCTTCTCCCCATCCCTCACTGAACCATTCTCTCTGTCCCTCACTGAAACATTCTCTCCGTCCCTCACTGAACATTCTCTCCATAGCTCACTGAAACCTTTTCCCGTTTCCTCACTGAACCCTATTCTCTGTCCCTCACTGAACCCTTCACTCCATGCACCAAATAAACCTTCTCTCCATTCCTCACTGAACCCTACATCACTGAACCGTTCTCTCCATCCCTCACTGAACCCTTCTCTCCGTCCCTCACTGAATCTTTCTCTCCATTCCTCACTGAACCTTTTCCGTCCCTCAGTGAATCCTTCAGTCCCTCAGTGAACCCTTCTCTCCATCCTTCAATTAAGCCTTTTCTCCGCCCCAACTGAACCCTTCAGTCCATTCCCCACATCCCTTCTTTCCTTTCCTCACTGAACCCTTCTCTCCATCCTTCACTGAACCATTCTCTCTCTCCCACACTGAACCCTTCAGTCCATTCCCCACTGATCCCTTCTATCTTTCCTCACTGAAGCCTTCGCTCCGTCCCTCACTGAACCCTTCTCTCAATCCCTCACAGATACCGTCTCCCAGTACTTCACTGAACCATTCTCTCCATCCCTCACTGAACCCTTCTCTCTGTCCCTCACAGGACGCTTCTCCCTTTTCCTAACTGAAACCTTCTCTCCATTCCTAACTGAAGCCTAATCACCGTTCCTCACAGATAGCCTCTCTCCAACCCTCACTGGATACTTCTGTCCATCCCCCACTGAACTCTTCTTCCCATTATACACTGAACGCCTGATTCTTTCCCAACTGGACCTTTCCTCCATTCCTCATTGAAACCTTCTCTCTATCACACACTGAATCCTTCCCCTCGATGCTCACTGAACCCTTCTCTCTGTCCCTCGCTTATCCCTTCTCTCACTTCTGTACTAAATGCTTCTCCCCGTTCCTCATGAAACATTATCAGCGTTCCCCACTGAACCCTTCTCGCCTTCCCTCACTGAAACCTTTTCCCCTTTCCTCACTGAACTTTATTCTCCATCACTCACTTAACCCTTCTCTCCATTCCTCACTGAACGCTTTATTCCATTCTCCACTGATCCCTTCTCTCCTTTTCTCACTGAATCCATCTCTCCATCCTTCACTGAAGCCTTTACTCCGTCACTCACTGAACCCTTCTCTCTGTCCCTCACTGCATGCCTATCTCCCTTCCTCACTGAACATTTCTCTCCGACCCTCACTGAATCCTTCTTTCCCTTCCTCACTGAAACCTTCTCCACATCCCTCACTGATACATTCTCTGCATTCCTCACTGAACCCTTCTCTCAATCCTTCACGGAACCCTTTTCTCCGTCCCTCACTGAATGCTTCAGTCAGTTCCCCACTGATCCCTTCACTCCTTCCCTCACTGAACCCTTTTCTCCATCCCTCACTGAACCCTTCTCTCAGTTCCTCACTGAAAATATCTCTCCATCCCTCATTGAAACCTTTTCCCCTATCCTCACTGAACCCTATTCTCCATCCCTCACTGAACCATTCACTCCGTGCCCCACTGAAAACTTCTCTCCATTCCTCACTGAACCCTTCTCCCCGTACATCACTGAACAATGCTCTCAGTTCCTCATTGAACCCTTCTCTTCGTCCCTCCAGGACCCTTCTCTCATTTCCTCAATAAAACCTTCTCTCTGTTCCTAACTGAAGCCTTATGACCATTCCTTACTGAAAGCCTCTCTCCAACCCTCACTGGACATTTCTCTCCATTCCCCACTGAACCCTTTCCCCCGTTATAAACAGAACACCTGTTTCTTTCCCTCACAGGACATTCCCTCCGTCCCTCATTGAAACCTTCTCTCTATCACTCACTGAACACTTCCCCTCGTTGCTCACTGAACCCTTCTCTCTGTCCCACACTGAACTGCTCTTTCCATTCCTCAGTGAACCCTTCTCTCCGTCCCTAACTGAACCCTTTCTCTGTCCCTCACTGAATGACTATCTCCGTTCCTCACTGAATATTTGTCTCCGTAACTCACTGAACCCTACTCTCCCTTCCTCACTGAAAACTTCATCCCGTCCCTCATGGAAACATTCTCTGCGTTCCATACTGAACCCTTCTCTGTTCCCCACTGAAGCCTTCTCGCCAATACTCACTGAAACGTTCATTCCGTACATCACTGAACCCTTCTCTCCATCCCTCACTGAGCACTTCTCCCTTTTCCTCACTGAATCCTTCTCTCCATTCAGAAGGGTTATAACTCTTCTAACCCTTCCCAAATGAACCTCCTCCCCGTCCCTCACTTGTCCATTCTCTCCATGCCTCACTGAACCCTCTCCTCGTCCCTCACTGTAGCCTTCCCTCTGCCCATCACTGAAGCTTTTTCTCCGCCCCAATTGAACCCTTTCCAGTCCGTTCCCCACAGATGCCTTCTCTCTTTTCCTCACAGAACACTTCCCTCCATCCTTCACTGATCCCTTTACTCCGTCCCTAATTGAACCCTTCAATCTGTTCTCCACTGATCCCTTCTCTCTTACCCTCAATGAACCCTCCTCTCCGTCTCTCACTGAAACATTCTCTCCATCCCTCACTGAAACTTTTCCCCTTTCCTCTCTGTACGCTATTCTCCGTCCCACACTGAACCCTTCACTCCGTGCCCCACTGAAATCTTCTCTCCATTCCTCAATTGACCATTTTCCCCGTGCATCAATGAAACATTCCCTTCATTCCTCACTAAACACTTCTCTCCGTCCCTCATAGGACCCTTCTCCCTTTAGATCACTGAAACCTCCTCTCCGTTCCTAAGTGTAGCCTTATCACTGTTCCTAACTGAAAGCCTCTCTCCAACCATTACTGTACACTTCTCTCCATTCTCCACAGAACCATTCTTCCCATTATACACTGAACGCCTGTTTCTTTCCCTCACTGGATATTCCCTCCGTCCCTCATTGAAACCTTCTCTCTATCACTCACTGAACCCTTCCCCTCGTTGTTCACTGAAACCTTCTCTTTGTCCCTCACTGAACGGCTCTGTCCATTCCTCAGTGAACCCTTCTCTCCGTCCCTAACTGAACCCTTCTCTCTGTCCCTCACTGAACCCTTCTATCTGTCCCTCAGTGAACGCCAATCCGTTCCTCACTGAACCCTTCTCTCCGTCCTTCAATGAAGCCTTTCCTCCTCCCCTCACCAAACCCTTCAGTCCTTTTCCCACTGACCCCTTCTCTCCATCCTTCACTGATCCGGTTTCCCCGTCATTCACTGAACCTTTCATGCCGTTCCCCACTGATCCCTTTTCTCCTTCCCTCACTGAAGCCCTCTCTCCGTCCCTCACTGGACATTCTCTCCATCCGTCACTGAACCCTTCTGTCCATCACTCAATTAATCATTCATTCCGTTCCTGACTAAATGCCTCTCTCCTTCAATCACTGAACCA
Source organism: Narcine bancroftii (assembly GCF_036971445.1). NCBI lineage: Eukaryota > Metazoa > Chordata > Chondrichthyes > Torpediniformes > Narcinidae > Narcine > Narcine bancroftii. The sequence goes on from NC_091470.1 coordinate 204,698,132, forward strand.
TTCTCCAAATCCCTCACTGAACACTTATTTACATTCTTGATTGAACGCCTCTCTCCGTCCCTCAGTGATCACTTCTCTCCGACCCTCACTGAGCCATTCTCCTTGCCCCTCAATGATACCTTCTTTCAGTCCCTCACTGATCCCTTCTCTCCGTCCTTCACTGAACGCTTTTCTCCGTCACACTGAACCCTTCATTACGTTCGCCACTGATCCCTTCTCTCCTTCCCTCAATGAACACTTATTAACATTCATGATTGAGCGCCTCTATCTACCACTCAAAGATCCCTTCCCTCCATCCCTCACTGAAATCTTCTCTCTATCACTCACTGAACCCTTCTCCTCGTTGTTCACTGACCCATTCTCTCCTTCCCTCACTGATCAGCTCTCTCCATTCATCAGTGAACACCTCTCTGTCCCTTACTTAAGCCTTCTCTCCATTTCTCACTGAACCCTTCTCCACGTTGCTCACTGAAGCATACTATGCATTCTCCACTGACCTTATTATGATTCCCACTGAACTCTTCTCTCAATTACTCACTGATCCCTTCTCTCCGCCTCTCACAGATCCCTTCTCTCTGTCCCTCACTGAATGCCTATCTCCGTTCCTCACTGAATATTTGTTTCCATACCTCACTGAACCCTTCTCTCCCTTCTTCACTGAAAACTTCATCCTGTACCTCACGGAAACATTCTCTGGGATCCCCACTGAACCCTTCTCTGTTCCTCACTGAAGCCTTCTCGTCATTACTCACTGAACTGTTCATTCCGCACCTCACTCAACCCTTCTCTCCATCGCTCACTGAGCACTTCTCCCTTTTCCTCACTGAATCCTTCTCTCCATTTCTCACTGAACCCTTCTAACACTTCCCAAATGAACCTTCTCCCCGTTCCTCACTGGTCCATTCTCTCCATCCCTCACTGAACCCTTCTACTCGTCCCTCACTGGAGCCTTCTCTCTGTCCTTCACTGAAGTCTTTTCTCCGCCCTAATTGAACCCTTTTCAGTCCGTTCCCCAAAGCTGCCTTCTCTCTTTTCCTCTCTGAAACGTTCCCTCCATCCTTCACAGATCCCTTTTCTCCGTCCCTCATTGAACCCTTCAGTCCGTTCCCCACTGATACCTTCTCTCTTTCCCTCACTGAATCCTCTTCTCCGTCCCGCACTGAACCATTCTCTCCGTCCATCACTGAACCCGTCCCTCCATCCCTCACTAAAACCTTTCCCCTTTCCTCTCTGAACCCTATTCTAAATCACTCACTGAACCATTTCCCTCGTTCTTCACTGAAACCTGCTCTCTGGCCCTCACTGAATGGCTCCCTCCATTCCTCAGTGAACCCTTATCTCCGTCCCTCACTGATCCCTTCTCTCTGTCCATCAATGAACGCCAATCTCCGTTCCTCATTGAACATTTCTCTCCATCCCTCACTGCACCCTTCTCTCCATTCATCACTGAACCCTTCTCCTCCTTCCTTACTGAACACGTCTCCCCGTCCCTCACTGGAGCATTCTCTCTATCCGTCACTGAATCCTTCTGTCCATCACTCAATGAATCGTTCACTCTGTTCCTCACTAAATGCACTCTCCGTTCATGACTAAATGCCTCCCTCCATCAATAACTGAACCATTCTGCAAATCCCTCACTGAACACTTATTTACATTCCTGATTGAACGCCTCTCTCCATCCCTCAGTGATCACTTCTCTCCCTCCGTCACTGAGCCATTCTCCCTGTCCCTCAATGCTACCTTCTCTGCGTCCCTCACTGATCCCTTCACTCAGTACTTCACTGAAACCTTTTCCCCTTTCCTCCTTGAACCCTATTCTCCGTCCTTCACTTAATACTTCACTCCGTGCCCCACTGGAACCTTCTCTCCATTCCTCAATTGACCATATTCCCCGTGCATCAATGAAACATTCTCTCCGTTCCTCACTGAACACTTCTCTCTGTCCCTCACAGGACCCTTCCCCCTTTAGCTCACTGAAACCTTCTCTCCATTCCTAACTCTAGCCATATCACCGTTCCTCACTGAAATCCTCTCTCTAACCCTTACTCTACACTTCTCTCCATCCCACACGGAACCCTTTTCCGTTTAAGACACTGAGCACCTGTTTCTTTCCTTCACTGGACTTTCCCACCGTCCCTCATTGAAACATTCTCTCTAACACTCACTGAAACCTTCCCCATGTTGTTCAGTGAACGCTTCTCTCTGTCCCTCACTGAACGGGTCTCTCCATTCCTCAGTGAACCCTTCTCTCCGGCCCTATTTGAATCCTTCTCACTATTTCTCACTGACCCCTTCTCTACCTTCCTCAATGAACCATCCTCTCCGCCCCTCACTGATCCATTCTCTCTGTCCCTCAATGAACGCCTATCACATTCACTCACTGAACCCTTCAGTCCGTTCCCCACTGATCCCTTCTCTCCGTCCCTCACTGAACCCTTCTCTCCAACCCTCACTGAACACTTCTTCCTTTTCCTCACTGAATCCTTCTCTCAATTCCTCACTGAGCCATTCTCCCCCTTCCTTACTGAACACTTCTCCCCATCCCTCACTCGACCATTCTCCACATCCGTCAGTGAAACTTTCTGTCCATCACTCAATGAATCGTTCACTCTGTTCCTCACTAAATGCACTCTCCGTTCCTGACGAAGTGCCTCTCTCCATCAATCACTGAACCATTCTCCAAATCCCTGACTGAACATTTATTTAAAATCCTGATTGAACGCCTCTCTCCGTCCCTCAGTGATCCTTTCTCTCTGTCCCTCACTGCGCCATTCTCCCTGGCCCTCAATGATACCTCATTTCCGTCCCTCACTGAACCTTTCTCTCCATCCTTCATTGAACGCTTTTCTCCGTCACTCACTGAAGCCTTCAGTCCGTTCACCACTGATCCAATCTCTCTGTCCTTCACTGAAACTTTCTCACCCTACTTCACTGAACCCTTCTCCCCTCCCTCACTGGTGCATTCTCTACTTCGGTCACTAAACCCTTCTCCCCATTTCATACTGAAACCTTCTCTCCATTCCTCACTGAAAGCATCTCTCTGCCCCTCACTGAACTCTTCAGTCCGTTTCCCACTGATTCCATCTCTCCTTTCCTCACTTAATCCTTCTCTCCATCCTTCACTGACCCCTTTTCTCCTCACTCACTGAACCATTCAGCCTGTTCCCCACTGATCCCTTCTCTCATTCCCTCACTGAACGCTTCTATCCACCCCCCACTGAATCCTTTAGTCTGGTCCCAACTGATCCCTTCTCTCCATTCCTCATTGAAACCTTCTTTCCATCCGTCACTGAACCATTCTCCCTATCCCTCACTGAACCCTTCTCTCCGTCCCTCATTGAACACATTGACATTCCTGATTGAACACCTTTGTCCGTCCCTCAGTGATCCCTTCTCTCCGTCCCTAACTGATCCCTTCTTTCTGTCGCACACTGAAGGCCTCTCTCTGTTCCTCACTGAACCCTTTTCTCCATCCTTCAATGAAGCCTTTTCTCCTGCCCTCACCGAAGCCTTCAGTCCTTTCCCCACTGATCCCTTCTCGCCTTTCCTCAGTAAACCTTTCTCTCATCCTTCACTGAACACTTTTCCCCATCACTCACTGAAACCTTCAGTCCGTTCCCTACTGATTCCTTCTCTCCTCCCCTCACTGAATCCTTTAGTCTGTTCCCAACTGATCCCCTCTCTCCATTCCTCACTGAAACCTTTTCCCCTTTCCTCTCGTAACCCTATTTTCCATCCTTCACTGAACCGTTCACTCCGTTCCCCACTGGAACCTTCTCTCCATTCCTCAATTGACACTTTTCCCGTGCATCACTGAAACATTCTCCCCCTTCCTTACTGAACACTTCTCCCCGTCCCTCACTGGAGCATTCTCCCCATCCGTCAATGAAACCTTCTGTCCATCACTCAATGAATTGTTCCCTCTGTTCCTCACTAAATGTGCTCTCCGTTCCTGACGAAGTGCCTCTCTCCATCAATCACCGAACCATTCTCCAAATCCCTCACTGAACGTTTATTTACATTCCTGATTGAACTCCTCTCTCCATCCCTCAGTGATCCCTATCCTCCGTCCCTCACTGAGCCATTCTTCCTGCCCTCAATGATACATTCTCTCTGTCCCTCACTGTTCCCTTCTCTCCGTCCTTCACTGAACGCTTTCCTCTCTCCGTTCCTCTCTGAAACCTATTCTCCCTCCTTCACTTAACCCTTCACTCCTTGCCCCACTGGAATTTTCTCTCCATTCCTCAATTGACCCTTTCCCTGTGCATCACTGAAACATTCTCTCCGTTCCTCACTAAACCCTTCTCTCTGTCCTTCATAGGACCTTTCTCCCTTTAGCTCACTGAAACCTCTCTGTTCCGAACTGTAGCTTTATCATCGTTTCAAACTGATATCCTCTCTTCAAACCTTACTGTATATTTCTCTCCATCCCCCACTGAACCCTTCTCCCCGTTATACACTGAATGCCTGTTTCTTTCCCTCTCTGGACATTCCCTCTGTCCCTCATTGAAACATTGCCTCTATCGCTCACTGAAACCTTCCCCTCGTTGTTCACTGAACCCTTCTCTCTGACCCTCACTGAACGGCTCTCTCCATTCCTCAGTGAACACTTCTCTCGTCCATAACTGAACCCTTCTCTCCCTTCCTCACTGAAATCTTCTCCCCGTCCCTCACTTAACCATTCTCTGTGTTCCCCACTGAACACTTCTCTGTTCCCCACTGTACCATTCTCTCCAGTACTCACTGAACCCTTCTCCCCGAAACTCACTGAACCTTTCTCTACCTCTCTCTGTCCCTCAGTGATCCCTTCTCTCTGTCCCTCACTGCGCAATTCTGCCTGCCCCTCAATGATACCTTCTCTACCTCCCACAATTAACCTTTCTCTCCGCCACTCACTGATCCCTTTTCTCTGTCCCTCAATGAACGCCTATCTCCGTACCTCACTGAACATTTAACTCCAACCCTCATTGAACCCTTCTCTCCAACCCTCACTGAACACTTCTTCCTTTTCCTCACTGAACCCTTCCCTCCATTCCTCACTGAACCCTTCTACCCCTTCCTTACTGAATACTTCTCCCCGTCCAGCACTGGACCATTCTCTCCGCTCCTCATTGAACATTTCTCTCCATCCCTCACTGAAGCCTTCTCTCATTTCCTCACTGAACCCTTCTCTCCAACCCTCACTGAACACTTCTTCCTTTCCTCACTGAACCTTTCTCTCCATTCCTCACTGAATCCTTATCCTCTTCCTTACTCAATACTTCTCCGAGTCCCTCACTTGTCCATTCTCTATATCCATCACTGAACCCTTCTGTCCATCACTCTATGAATCATTCACCCTGTTCCTCACGAAATGCACTCTCCCTTCCTGACTAATGCCTCTCTCCATCCATCACTGAACCATTCACCAAATCTTTCACTGAACACATATTTACAAGCCTGATTGAATGCCTCTCTCCGTCCCTCAGTGATCACTTCTCTCCATCCCTCACTGAGCCATTGTCCCTGTCCCTCAATGGTACCTTCCCTCCATCCCTGACTGATCCCTTCTCTCCGTCCCTCACTGAACCATTCTCACCCTACCTCACTGAACCCTTCTCCCCTCCCACACTTGACCATTCTCTATTTCGGTCACTAAAGCCTTTTCCCCGTTCCATACTGAAACCTTCTCTCCGTTCTTCACTGAATGCATTTCTCCGCTCCTCACTGAACCCTTCAGTCTGTTGCCCACTGAACCCTTCTCTCCTTTCCTCACTGAATCCTTCTCTCCATCCTTCACTGACCCCTTTACTCCGTCACTGACTGAACCATTCAGTCCGTTGTCCACTGATCCCTTCTCTTCTTCCCTCACTGAACGCTTCTCTTCGCCCCTCACTGAACCCTTCAGCCCGTTGTCCACTAAACCCTTCTCTCCATTCCTCACTGAAACCTTCTCTCTATCCATCACTGAACCATTCTCCACATCCCTCACTGTATCCTTCTCACCGTCACTCACTGAACACTTATTTCCATTCCTGATTGAACGCCTCTATTCATCCCTCAGTGATCCCTTCTCTCCGTCCCTGACTGATCCCTTTTCTCTGTAGCACACTGAAGGCCTCTCTCCGTTCCTCACTGAACCCTTCTCTCCGTCCATCAATGAAGCCTTTCCTCCTGCCCTCACCGAACCTTTAGTCCTTTTCCCACAGATCCTTTCTCTCCTTTCTTCAGTAAACCCTTCTCTCCATCCTTCACTGAACCAGTTTCCCCGTCACTCACTGAACCCTTCATGCCGTTCCCCACTGATCCCTTTTCTACTTCCCACACTGAAGGCCTTCTCTCCATTCCTCACTGAACCTTCTCTTCGTCCTTCAACGAATCTTTTTCTCCTCCCCTCACCGAACCCTTCAGTCCTTTCCCCACTGATCCCTTCTCTCCTTTCCTCAGAAAACGCTTCTCTCCAACGTTCACTGAACGCTTTACCCCGTCACTCACTGAACCCTTCAGGTCTGTTCCCCACTGATCCCTTCTCTCCTTCCCTCGCTGAACGCGCTCTCTGTCCCTCACAGAACCGTTCTGTCCATTCCTCACTAGAACCTTCTCTCCATCCCTCACTGAATGCTTTAGTCTGCTCCCAACTGATCCCTTCTCTCCATTCCTCACTGAAACCTTTTCCCCTTTCCTCTCGTAACCCTATTTTCCATCCTTCACTGAACCCTTCACTCCGTTCTCCACTGGAACCTTCTCTCCATTCCTCAATTGACACTTTCCCGTGCATCACTGAAAGATTCTCCACCTTCCTTACTGAACACTTCTCCCCGTACCTCACTGGAGCATTCTTCCCATCCGTCAATGAAACCTTCTGTCCATCACTCAATGAATTGTTCACTCTGTTCCTCACTAAATGTGCTCTCCGTTCCTGAGGAAGTGCCTCTCTCCATCAATCACCGATCCATTCTCCAAATCCCTCACTGAACATTTATTTACATTCCTGATTGAACTCCTCTCTCCATCCCTCAGTGATCCCTACCCTCCGTCCCTCACTGAGCCATTCTTCCTGCCCTCAATTATACATTCTCTCTGTCCCTCACTGTTCCCTTCTCTCCGTCCTTCACTGAACGCTTTCCTCTCTCCGTTCCTCTCTGAAACCTATTCTCCCTCCTTCACTTAACCCTTCACTCCTTGCCCCACTGGAATTTTCTCTCCATTCCTCAATTGACCCTTTCCCTGTGCATCACTGAAACATTCTCTCTGTTCCTCAATAAACCCTTCTCTCTGTCCCTCATAGGACCTTTCTCCCTTTAGCTCACTGAAACCACTCTGTTCCGAACTGTAGCTTTATCATCGTTTCAAACTGATATCCACTCTTCAAACCTTACTGTATACTTCTCTCCATCCCCCACTGAACCCTTCTCCCTGTTATACACTGAACGCCTGTTTCTTTCCCCCAATGGACATTCCCTCCGTCCCTCATTGAAACATTCCCTCTATCGCTCACTGAAACCTTCCCCTCGTTGTTCACTGAACCCGTCTCCCTGACCCTCACTGAACGGCTCTCTCCATTCCTCAGTGAACACTTCTCTCGTCCCTAACTGAACCCTTCTCTCCCTTCCTCACTGAAATCTTCTCCCCGTCCCTCACTTAACCATTATCTGTGTTCCCCACTGAACACTTCTCTGTTCCCCACTGTACCATTCTCTCCAGTACTCACTGAACCCTTCTCCCCGAAACTCACTGAACCTTTCTCTACCTCTCTCCGTCCCTCAGTGATCCCTTCTCTCTGTCCCTCACTGCGCAATTCTGCCTGCCCCTCAATGATAGCTTCTCTACCTCCCACAATTAACCTTTCTCTCCGCCACTCACTGATCCCTTTTCTCTGTCCCTCAATGAACGCCTATCTCCGTACCTCACTGAACATTTAACTCCAACCCTCACTGAACCCTTCTCTCCAACCCTCACTGAACACTTCTTCCTTTTCCTCACTGAACCCTTCTCTCCATTCCTCACTGAACCCTTCTACCCCTTCCTTACTGAATACTTCTCCCCGTCCATCACTGGACCATTCTCTCCGCTCCTCATTGAACATTTCTCTCCATCCCTCACTGAAGCCTTCTCTCATTTCCTCACTGAACCCTTCTCTCCAACCCTCACTGAACACTTCTTCCATTCCTCACTGAATCCTTATCCCCCTTCCTTACTCAATACTTCTCCCAGTCCCTCACTTGTCCATTCTCTATATCCGTCACTGAACCCTTCTCTCCTTTCCTCACTGAATCCTTCTCTCCATCCTTTACTGACCCCTTTATCCGTTACTCACTGAACCATTCCGTCCGTTGCCCACTGATCCCTTCTCTTCTTCCCTCACTGAACGCTTCTCTCCGCCCCTCACTGAACCCTTCAGTCCATTGCCCACTAATCCCTTCTCTCCATTCCTCACTGAAACCTTCTCTCTATCCATCACTGAACCCTTCTCCACATCCCTCACTGTATCCTTCTCACCGTCACTCACTGAACACTTATTTCCATTCCTGATTGTACGCCTCTATTCATCCCTCAGTGATCCCTTCTCTCCGTCCCTCACTGATCCCTTTTCTCTGTAGCACACTGAAGGCCTCTCACGTCACCGAACCCTTCAGTCCTTTTCCCACTGATCCCTTCTCTCCTTTCTTCAGTAAACCCTTCTCTCCATCCTTCACTGAACCCATTTCCCCGTCACTCACGGAAACCTTCATGCCGTTCCCCACTGATCCCTTTTCTCCTTCCCTCGATGAATGCTCTCCCTGTCCCTCACAAAACCGTTCTGTCCATTGCTCACTAGAACCTTCTCTCCATCCCTCACTGAACCATTCTCCCCATCCCTCACTGAACCCTTCTCTCCATCCCTCAATGAACACTTATTTATATTCATGATTGAACACCTCTGTGAATCCCTCAGTCATCCCTTCTCTCCGTCCCGAATTGATCCCTTCTCTCCATCCCACATTGAACCCTTCTCCACATTATACACTGAACGCCTGCTTCTTTCCCTCACTGGACATTCTCTCTGTCCCTCATTGCAACCTTCTCTATATCACTAACTGAACTCATCCCCTCGTTGTTCACCGAACCCTTCTCTCTGTCCCTCACAGAACGGCACTCTCCATTCCTCAGTGAACCCGTCTCTTCATCCCTAACTGAAACCTTCCCTCTATTCCTCACTGATCCCTTCTCTACATTCCTCAATGAATCCTTCTCTCCGCCCCTCACTGATCCATTCTCTCTGTCCCTCAATGATACCTTCTCTCCGTCCCTCATTGATCCCTTCTCTCCATCCTGCACTGAACGCTTTTCTCCCTCACTCACTTAACCCTTCAGTCCGTTCCCCAGTGATCCCTTCTCTCCGTCCCTCACTAAACAATTCTCACCCTATCTCACTGAACCCTTCTCCACTCCCTCACTGGACTATTCTCTATTTCGGTCACTAAACCCTTCTCCCCGTTCCATACTGAAACCTTCTCTCCATTCCTCACTGAATGCATCTCTCTGCCCCACACTGAACCATTCAGTCCGTTCCCCACTGATCCCTTCTCTCTTTTCCTTACTGAATCCTTCAATACATCCTTCACAGACCCCTTTTCTACGTCACTCACTGAACCATTCAGTGCGTTCCCCACTGATTCCTTCTCTCCATTCCTAACTGAAACCTTCTCTCCATCCATCACTGAACCATTCTACACATCCTTCACTGAACCCCTCTCTCTGTCCCTCACTGAACACTTATTTTCATTCCTGATTGAATGCCTCTATCCATCCCTCAATGATCCCTTCTCTCCTTCCCTCACTGATCCCTTTTCTCCGTCCCACACTGAAGGCCCCTCTCTGTTCTTCACTGAACCCTTCTCTCCGTCCCGTCCTTCAATTAAGCCTTTTTTCCTCCCCTCACCGAACCCTTCAGTCCTTTCCCCACTGACCCCTTCTCTCCTTTCCTCAGTAAACCTTTCTCTTCATCCTTCACTGAACCTTTTTCCCCGTCACTCACTGAATCCTTCATGCCGTTCCCCACTGATCCCTTGTCTCCTTCCCTCACTGAACCCTTCTCTCAAACCCTCACGGAACACTTTCCTTTTCCTCACTGAACCCTTCTCTCCATTCCTCACTGAACGCTTTATTCAATTCTCCACTGATCCCTTCTCTCCTTTTCTCACTGAATCCATCTCTCCATCCTTCACTGAAGCCTTTACTCCGTCACTCACTGAACCCTTCTCTCTGTCCCTCACTGCATGCCTATTTCCCTTCCTCACTGAACATTTCTCTCCGACCCTCACTGAATCCTTCTCTCCCTTCCTCACTGAAAGCTTCTCCACATCCCTCACTGATACATTCTCTGCAATCCTCACTGAACCCTTCCCTCTGTCCTTCACTGAAGACTTTTCTCAGCCCCAACTGAACCCTTCAGTCTGTTCTTCACTGATGCCTTCTCTCCTTTCCTCACTGAACCCTTCTCTCAATCCTTCACGGTACCCTTTTCTCCATCCCTCACTGAATGCTTCAGTCAGTTCCCCACTGATCCCTTCACTCCTTCCCTCACTGAACCCTTTTCTCCATCCCTCACTGAACCCTTCTCTCAGTCCCTCACTGAAAATATCTCTCCATCCCTCATTGAAACCTTTTCCCCTATCCTCACTGAACAATATTCTCCATCCCTCACTGAACCATTCACTCCGTGTCCCACTGAAAACTCTCCATTCCTCACTGAACCCTTCTCCCCGTAAATCACTGAACTATGCTCTCAGTTCCTCACTGAACCCTTCTCTTCGTCCCTCCAGGACCCTTCTCTCATTTCCTCAATAAAACCTTCTCTCCGTTCCTAACTGAGGCCTTATGACCATTCCTCACTGAAAGCCTCTCTCCAACCCTCACTGGACATTTCTCTCCATCCCCCACTGAACCCTTTCCCCCGTTATACACAGAACACCTGTTTCTTTCCCTCACAGGACATTCCCTCCGTCCCTCATTGAAACCTTCTCTCTATCACTCACTGAAAATTTCCCCTCGTTGCCCACTGAACCCTTCTCTCCCTTCCTCACTGAAATCTTCTCCTCATCCCTCACTTAACCATTTTCTGTGTTCCCCACTGAACCCTTCTCTGTTCACCACTGTACCATTCTCTCCATTAATCAGTGAAACCTTCTCCCCGAAACTCACTGAACCCTTCTCTCCATCCCTCACTGATCTGTCCTCTCCCTTCCTCACGGAACCACTTTACACGTCCCTCACAGAAACATACTATGCGTTCCCCACTGAACTCTTCTCTGTTCCCTACAGAACCATTCTCTCCATTACTCACTGCACACTTCTTCCTGAAACTCACTGAACCCTTCTCTCCATTCCTCACTGAACCCTTCTCCAAGGTTCCTCACTGAAGCATACAATGCATTCTCCACTGAACCTTACTATGATCCCCACTGAACTCTTCTCTCCATTACTCACTGAACCCCTCTCTCCGCCCCACACAGATCCCTTCACCCTGACCCTCACTGAATGCCTATCTCCATTCCTCACTGAATATTTGTCTCCGTACCTCACTGAACCCTTCTCTCATTTCCTCAATATAACCTTCTCTCTGTTCCTAACTGAAGCCTTATGATCATTCCTCACTGAAATCCTCTCTCCAACCCTCACTGGACATTTCTCTCCATCTCCCACTGAACCCTTTCCCCCGTTATACATAGAACACCTGTTTCTTTCCCTCACTGGACATTCCCTCCGTCCCTCATTGAAACCTTCTCTCTATCACTCACTGAACACTTCCCCTCGTTGCTCACTGAACCCTTCTCTCTGTCCCTCAGTGAATGACTATCTCCGTTCCTCACTGAATATTTGTCTCCGTACCTCACTGAACCCTTCTCTCCCTTCCTCACTGAAAACTTCATCCCGTCCCTCATGGAAACATTCTCTGCATTCCATACTGAACCCTTCTGTGTTCCCCACTGAAGCCTTCTCGCCATTACTCACTGAAACGTTCATTCCGTGCGTCACTGAACCCTTCTCTCCATCCCTCACTGAGCACTTCTCCCTTTTCTTCACTGAATCCTTCTCTCCATTCAGAAGGGTTATAACTCTTCTAACCCTTCCCAAATGAACCTTCTCCCCGTCCCTCACTTGTCCATTCTCTCCATGCCTCACTGAACGCTCTCCTCGTCCCTCACTGTAGCCTTCTCTCTGTCCATCACTGAAACTTTTTCTCCGCCCCAATTGAACCCTTTCCAGTCCGCTCCCCACAGATGCTTTCTCTCTTTTCCTCACAGAACACTTCCCTCCATCCTTCACTGATCCCTTTACTCCGTCCCTAATTGAACCCTTCAATCCATTCTCCCCTGATCCCTTTTCTCTTTCCCTCAATGAACCCTCCTCTCCATCTCTCACTGAAACATTCTCTCCGTCCATCACTGAACCCATCTCTCCATCCCTCACTGAAACTTTTCCCCTTTCCTCTCTGAACGCTATTCTCCGTCCCTCACTGAACCCTTCACTCCGTGCCCCACTGAAACTTTCTCGCCATTCCTCAATTGACCATTTTCCCCATGCATCAATGAAACATTCCCTTCATTCCTCACTAAACGCTTCTCTCCGTCCCTCATAGGACCCTTCTCCCTTTAGATCACTGAAACCTCCTCTCCGTTCCTAACTGCAGCCTTATCACTGTTCCTAACTGAAAGCCTCTCTCCAACCATTACTGTACACTTCTCTCCATTCTCCACAGAACCATTCTCCCCGTTATACACTGAACGCCTGTTTCTGTCCCTCACTGGACATTCCCTCCGTCCCTCATTGAAACCTTCTCTCTATCACTCACTGAACCCTTCCCCTCGTTGTTCACTGAAACCTGCTCTCTGGCCCTCACTGAATGGCTCCCTCCATTCCTCAGTGAACCCTTCTCTCCGTCCCTAACTGAACCCTTCTCTCTGTTCCTCACTGATCCCTCCTCTACCTTCATCACTGATCTCTTCTCTCCGCCTCTCACAGATCCCTTCTCTCTGTCCCTCACTGAATGCCTATCTCCGTTCCTCACTGAATATTTGTCTCCATACCTCACTGAACCCTTCTATCCCTTCTTCACTGAAAACTTCAACCTGTACCTCACAGAAACATTCTCTGGGATCCCCACTGAATCCTTCTCTGTTCCCCACTGAAGCCTTCTCGACATTACTCACTGAACTGTTCATTCCGTACCTCACTGAACCCTTCTCTCCATCGCTCACTGAGCACTTCTCCCTTTTCCTCACTGAATCCTTCTCTCCATTTCTCACTGAACCCTTCTAACCTTTCCCAAATGAACCTTCTCCCCGTTCCTCACTGGTCCATTCTCTCCATCCCTCACTGAACCCTTCTCCTCGTCCCTCTCTGGAGCCTTCTCTTTGGCCCTCACTGAATGGCTCCCTCCATTCCTCAGTGAACCCTTCTCTCCGTCCCTTCACTGAAGTCTTTTCTCCGCCCCAATTGAACCCTTTTCAGTCCGTTCCCCAAAGCTGTCTTCTCTCTTTTCCTCACTGAAACGTTCCCTCCATCCTTCACTGTTCTCTTTTCTCCGTCCCTCATTGAACCCTTCAATCCGTTCCCCACTGATACCTTCTCTCTTTCGCTCACTGAGTCCTCTTCTCCGTCCCTCACTTATCCATTCTCTCCGTCCATCACTGAACCCGTCCCTCCATCCCTCACTAAAACCTTTCCCCTTTCCTCTCTGAACCCTATTCTCCATCACTCACTGAACCATTCCCCTCGTTGTTCACTGAAACCTGCTCTCTGGCCCTCACTGAATGGCTCCCTCTATTCCTCAGTGAACCCTTCTCTCCGTCCCTAACTGAACCCTTCTCTCTGTTCCTCACTGATCCCTCCTCTACCTTCATCACTGAAGCCTTATCTCCGTCCCTCACTGATCACTTCTCTCTGTCCATCAATGAACGCCAATCTCCGTTCCTCATTGAACATTTCTCTCCATCCCTCACTGCACCCTTCTCTCCATTCATCACTGAACCCTTCTCCCCCTTCCTTACTGAACACGTCTCCCCGTCCCTCACTGGAGCATTCTCTCTATCCGTCACTGAATCCTTCTGTCCATCACTCAATGAATCGTTCACCCTGTTCCTCACTAAATGCACTCTCCATCAATAACTGAACCATTCTGCAAATCCCTCACTGAACACTTATTTACATTCCTGATTGAACGCCACTCTCCATCCCTCAGTGATCACTTCTCTCCCTCCGTCACTGAGCCATTCTCCCTGTCCCTCAATGCTACCTTCTCTCCGTCCCTCACTGATCCCTTCACTCAGTACTTCACTGAACCCTTTTCCCATTTCCTCCTTGAACCCTATTCTCCGTCCTTCACTGAATACTTCACTCCGTGCCCCATTGGAACCTTCTCTCAATTCCTCAATTGACCATATTCCCCGTGCATCAATGAAACATTCTCTCCGTTCCTCACTGAACACTTCTCTCTGTCCCACACAGGACCCTTCTTCCTTTAGCTCACTGAAACCTTCTCTCCATTCCTAACTCTAGCCATATCACCGTTCCTTACTGAAATCCTCTCTCTAACCCTTACTCTACACTACTCTGCATCCCACACTGAACCCTTCTCCCCGTTATACACTGAACTCCTGTTTCTTTCCCTCACTGGACATTCCCTCCGTCCCTCATTGAAACCTTCTCTCTATCACTCACTGAACCCTTCCCCTCGTTGTTCACTGAAACCTTCTCTTTGTCCCTCACTGAACGGCTCTGTCCATTCCTCAGTGAACCCTTCTCTCCGTCCCTAACTGAACCCTTCTCTCCGTCCCTCACTGAACCCTTCTATCTGTTCCTCAGTGAACGCCAATCCGTTCCTCACTGAACCCTTCTCTCCGTCCTTCAATGAAGCCTTTCCTCCTCCCCTCACCAAACCCTTCAGTCCTTTTCCCACTGACCCCTTCTCTCCATCCTTCACTGATCCGGTATCCCCGTCATTCACTGAACCTTTCATGCCGTTCCCCACTGATCCCTTTTCTCCGTCCCTCACTGGACCATTCTCTCCATCCGTCACTGAATCCTTCTGTCCATCACTCAATTAATCATTCATTCCGTTCCTGACTAAATGCCTCTCTCCATCAATCACTGAACCATTCTCCAAATCCCTCACTGAACACTTATTTACATTCTTGATTGAACGCCTCTCTCCATCCCTCAGAGATCACTTCTCTCCGACCCTCACTGAGCCATTCTCCTTGCCCCTCAATGATACCTTCTTTCAGTCCCTCACTGATCCCTTCTCTCCATCCTTCACTGAACGCTTTTCTCCGTCACACTGAACCCTTCATTACGTTCGCCACTGATCCCTTCTCTCCTTCCCTCAATGAACACTTATTAACATTCATGATTGAACGCCTCTATCTACCACTCAATGATCCCTTCTCTCCATCCCTCACTGATTCCTTCTCTCTGTCCCACACTGAAGGCCTCTCCGTTCCTCACTGAACCCTTCTCTCCATCCTTCAATGAAGCCTTTTCTCCTCTCCTCACTGAACCCATCAGTCCTTTCCCCACTGATCCCTTCTCTCATTTTCTCAGTAAACCCTTCTCTCAATCCTTCACTGAACCCTTTTCCCTGTAACTCACTGAATCCTTCATGCTGTTCCCCACTGATCCCTTCTCTCCTTCTCTCGATGAAAGCTTCTCTCTGTCCCTCGCTGAACTTTTCTGTCCATTCCTCACTGAAGCATCCTCTCCGTCCCTCACAGAACCCATCTCCCTTTTACTCACAGAAAACATCTCTCCATTCCTAACTGTAGCCTTATCACCTTTCCTCACTGAAAACCTCTCTCTAACCCTTACTATACACTTCTCTCCATCCCACACTGAACCCTTCTCCCCGTTATACACTGAACGCCTGTTTCTTTCCTTCACTGGACATTCCCTCCATCCTTCACTGAAACCTTCTCTCTATCAGTCACTGAACCCTTCTCCTCGTTGTTCACTGACCCCTTCTCTCTTTCCCTCACTGATCGGCTCTCTCCATTCCTCAGTGAACACCTCTCTGTCCCTTACTGAAGCCTTCTCTCCATTTCTCACTGAACCCTTCTCCACGTTGCTCACTGAAGCATACTATGCATCTCCACTGACCTTATTATGATTTCCACTGAACTCTTCTCTCAATTACTCACTGATCCCTTCTCTCCGCCTCTCACAGATCCCTTCTCTCTGTCCCTCACTGAATGCCTATCTCCGTTCCTCACTGAATATTTGTCTCCGTACCTCATTGAACCCTTCTATCCCTTCTTCACTGAAAACTTCATCCTGTACCTCACAGAAACATTCTCTGGGATCCCCACTGAACCCTTCTCTGTTCCCCTCTGAAGCCTTCTCGACATTACTCACTGAACTGTTCATTCCGTACCTCACTGAACCCTTCTCTCCATCGCTCACTGAGCACTTCTCCCTTTTCCTCACTGAATCCTTCTCTCCATTTCTCACTGAACCCTTCTAACCTTTCCCAAATGAACCTTCTCCCCGTTCCTCACTGGTCCATTCTCTCCATCCCTCACTGAACCCTTCTCCTCGTCCCTCTCTGAAGCCTTCTCTCTGGCCCTCACTGAATGGCTCCCTCCATTCCTCAGTGAACCCTTCTCTCCGTCCCTTCACTGAAGTCTTTTCTCCGCCCCAATTGAACCCTTTTCAGTCCGTTCCCCAAAGCTGCCTTCTCTCTTTTCCTCACTGAAACGTTCCCTCCATCCTTCACTGTTCTCTTTTCTCCGTCCCTCATTGAACCCTTCAATCCGTTCCCCACTGATACCTTCTCTCTTTCCCTCACTGAACCCTCTTCTCCGTCCCTCACTGAACCATTCTCTCTGTTCCTCACTGATCCCTCCTCTACCTTCATCACTGAAGCCTTATCTCCGTCCCTCACTGATCACTTCTCTCTGTCCATCAATGAACGCCAATCTCCGTTCCTCATTGAACATTTCTCTCCATCCCTCACTGCACCCTTCTCTCCATTCATCACTGAACCCTTCTCCCCCTTCCTTACTGAACACGTCTCCCAGTCCCTCACTGGAGCATTCTCTCTATCCGTCACTGAATCCTTCTGTCCATCACTCAATGAATCGTTCACTCTGTTCCTCACTAAATGCACTCTCCATCAATAACTGAACCATTCTGCAAATCCCTCACTGAACACTTATTTACATTCCTGATTGAACGCCACTCTCCATCCCTCAGTGATCACTTCTCTCCCTCCGTCACTGAGCCATTCTCCCTGTCCCTCAATGCTACCTTCTCTCCGTCCCTCACTGATCCCTTCACTCAGTACTTCACTGAACCCTTTCCCCCTTTCCTCCTTGAACCCTATTCTCCGTCCTTCACTGAATACTTCACTCCGTGCCCCATTGGAACCTTCTCTCAATTCCTCAATTGACCATATTCCCCGTGCATCAATGAAACATTCTCTCCGTTCCTCACTGAACACTTCTCTCTGTCCCACACAGGACCCTTCTTCCTTTAGCTCACTGAAACCTTCTCTCCATTCCTAACTCTAGCCATATCACCGTTCCTTACTGAAATCCTCTCTCTAACCCTTACTCTACACTACTCTGCATCCCACACTGAACCCTTCTCCCCGTTATACACTGAACGCCTGTTTCTTTCCCTCACTGGACATTCCCTCCGTCCCTCATTGAAACATTCCCTCTATCATCACTGAAACCTTCCCCTCGTTGTTCACTGAACACTTCTCTCTGACCCTTACTGAAATCTTCTCCCCGTCCCTCACTTAACCATTCTCTGTGTTCCCCACTGAACACTTCTCTGTTCCCCACTGTACCATTCTCTCCAGTACTCACTGAACACTTCTCCCCGAAACTCACTGAACCTTTCTCTACCTCTCTCCGTCCCTCAGTGATCCCTTCTCTCTGTCCATCACTGCGCAATTCTGCCTGCCCCTCAATGATACCTTCTATACCTCCCACAATTAACCTTTCTCTCCGCCCCTCACTGATCCCTTTTCTCTGTCACTCAATGAACGCCTATCTCCGTACCTCACTGAACATTTATCTACAACCCTCACTGAACCCTTCTCTCCAACCCTCACTGAACACTTCTTGCTTTCCTCACTGAACCCTTCTCTCCATTCCTCACTGAATCCTTATCCCCCTTCGTTACTCAACACTTCTCCCTGTCCATCACTGGACCATTCTCTCCGCTCCTCATTGAACATTTCTCTCCATCCCTTCTGTCCATCACTCTATGAATCATTCACCCTGTTCCTCACGAAATGCACTCTCCCTTCCTGACGAATGCCTCTCTCCATCCATCACTGAACCATTCTCCAAATCTTTCACTGAACACATATTTACATGCCTGATTGAACGCCTCTCTCCGTCCCTCAGTGATCACTTCTCTCCATCCCTCACTGAGCCATTGTCCCTGTCCCTCAATGGTACCTTCCCTCCGTCCCTGACTGATCCCTTCTCTCCGTCCCTCACTGAGCCATTCTCACCCTACCTCACTGAACCCTTCTCCCCTCCCACACTTGACCATTCTCTATTTCGGTCACTAAAGCCTTTTCCCCGTTCCATACAGAAACCTTCTCTCCATTCTTCACTGAATGCATCTCTCCGCTCCTCACTGAACCCTTCAGTCCGTTGCCCACTGAACCCTTCTCTCCTTCCTTCACTGAATCCTTCTCTCCATCCTTCACTGACCCCTTTACTCCGTCACTGACTGAACCATTCAGTCCGTTGCCCACTGATACCTTCTCTTCTTCCCTCACTGAACGCTTCTCTTCGCCCCTCACTGAACCATTCAGCCCGTTGCCCACTAACCCTTTCTCTCCATTCCTCACTGAAACCTTTTCTCTATCCATCACTGAACCATTCTCCACATCCCTCACTGTATCCTTCTCACCGTCACTCACTGAACACTTATTTCCATTCCTGATTGAACGCCTCTATTCATCCCTCAGTGATCCCTTCTCTCCGTCCCTGACTGATCCCTTTTCTCTGTAGCACACTGAAGGCCTCTCTCCGTTCCTCACTGAACCCTTCTCTCCGTCCATCAATGAAGCCTTTCCTCCTCCCCACACCGAACCATTCAGTCGTTTTCCCACTGATCCCTTCTCTCCTTTCTTCAGTAAACCCTTCTCTCCATCCTTCACTGAACCAGTTTCCCCGTCACTCACTGAACCCTTCATGCCGTTCCCCACTGATCCCTTTTCTCCTTCCCACACTGAAGGCCTTCTCTCCATTCCTCACTGAACCCTTCTCTCCGTCCTTCAACAAAGCCTTTTCTCATCCGCTCACCGAACCCTTCAGTCCTTTCCCCACTGATCCCTTCTCTCCTTTCCTCAGTAAACGCTTCTCTCCAACGTTCACTGAACGCTTTACCCCGTCATTCACTGAACCCTTCAGGTCTGTTCCCCACTGATGCCTTCTCTCCTTCCCTCGCTGAACGCTCTCTCTGTCCCTCACAGAACCGTTCTGTCCATTCCTCACTAGAACCTTCTCTCCATCCCTCACTGAACCATTCTGCCCATCCCTCACTGAACCCTTCTCTCCGTCCCTCACTGAACACTTATTTACATTCCTGATTGAACGCCTCTGTGCATCCCTCAGTGATCCCTTCTCTCCATCCCTAACTTATCCCTTCTCTCCATCCCACACTGAATCCTTCTCCACGTTATACACTGAACGCATGTTTCTTTTCCTCACTGGACATTCTCTTCGTCCCTCATTGCAACCTTCTCTCTATCACTAACTGAACTCATCCCCTCGTTGTTCACCGAACCCATCTCTCTGTCCCTCACTGAATGGCACTCTACATTTCTCAGTCAACCCTTCTCTCCATCCCTAATTGAAACCTTCCCTCTATTCCTCACAGATCACTTCTCTAACTTCCTTAATGAATCCTTCTCTCAGCACCTCACTGATCCATTTTCTCTGCCCCTCACTGAACCCACCTCTCCAACCCTCACTGAACAGTTCTTCCTTTTCCTCACTGAAACCTACTTTCCATTCCTCACTGTCTCCTTCTCCCCTTCTTCACTGAACACTTATCCCCATCCCTAACTGGACCATTCTCTCCATCCATCACTGAAACCTTCTGTCTATCTCTCAATGAATCGTTCACTCTGTTCCTCACTAAATGCACACTCCGTTCCTGACGAAATGCCTCTCACCATCAATCACTGAACCATTCTCCAAATCCCTCACTGAACACTTATTTACATTGCTAATTGAACGCATCTCTCCGTCACTCAGTGATCCCTTCTCTTCGTCCCTCACTGAGCCATTCTCCCTGCCTCTCAATGATACCTTCTCTCCGTCCCTCATTGTGCCCTTCTCTCCCTCCTTCACTGAATGCTTTTCTCCCTCACTCACTGAACCCTTCAGTCCGTTCCCCAATGATCCTATCTGTCCGTCCCTCACTTAACCATTCTCACCCTACCTCACTGAACCCTTCTCCCCTCCCTCACTGGACCAGTCTCCATTTCGGTCACTAAACCCTTCTCCCCGTTCCATACTGAAATCTTCTCTCCATTCCTCACTGAATGCATCTCTCCGCCCCTCACTGAACCATTCAGTCCGTTCCCCACTGATCCCTTCTCTTCTTCCCTCATTGAACACTTCTCTCCGCCCCTCACTGAACCCTCAGGTCCATTCCCCACTGATTCCTTCTCTCAATTCCTCACTGAAACCTTCTCTCCTTCCATCACTGAACCATTCTACACATCCTTCACTGAACCCCTCTCTCCGCCCCTCACTGAACACTTATTTACATTCCTGATTGAACGCCTCTATCTGTCCCTCAATGATCGCTTCTATCCTTCGCTCACTGATCCCTTTTCTCTGTCGCACAATGAAGGCCCCTCTCCATTTTTCACTGAACCCTTCTCTCCGTCCCGTCCTTCAATGTAGCTTTTTTTCCTCCCCTCACCGAACCCTTCAGTCCTTTCCCCACTGATCCCTTCTCTCCTTCCCTCGCTGAACGCTTCTCTCTGTCCCTCACTGAACTCTTCATTCCATTTCTCACTGAAAGCTTCTGTCCATCCCTCACTGAAGCCTTCTCTCCTTTCCTCACTGAACCCTTCTCTCAAACACTCACGGAACACCTTCCTTTTCCCTCACTGAACACTTCTCTCCATTCCTCACTGAACCCTTCTACCCCTTACTTACTGAACACTTCTTCCCGTCCCTCACGTGTGCATTCTCTCAATTCATCACTGAAGCCTTCTGTCCATCACTCAATGAATCGTTCACTCTTTTCCTCCCTAAATGCACTCTCCATTCCTGACTAATTGCCTCTCCCCATCCATCACTGAACCATTCTCCAAATCTCTCACTGAACACTTATTTACATTCCTGATTTAACGCCTCTCTCCATCCCTCAGTGATCCGTTCTCTCCATCCTTCACTGAACGCTTTTCTCTGTCACTCACTGAACCCTTCAGTCCATTCCCCAATGATCCCTTCTCTCCGTCGACACTGAATCATTCTCACCCTACCTCACTGAACCCTTCTCCCCTCCCACACTGGACCATTCTCTATTTTGGTCAGTACACCCTTCTCCCCGTTCCATACTGAAACCTTCTCTCCATTCCACAATGAATGAATCTCTCCGCTCTTCACTGAACCCTTCAGTCCATTCCCCACTGACCCCTTCATTGAATCCTTCTCTCCATCCTTCACTGACCCCTTTAATCCGTCACTCACTGGACCATTCATCCCGTTCTCCAATGATCCCTTCTCTCCATTCCTCACTGAATCCTTCTCCCGCTTCCTTACTGAACACTTCGCCCGGCCCTCACTGGACCATTCTCTCCATCCATGACTGATCCCTTCTGTACATCACTCAATGAATCGTTCACTCTCTTCCTAACTAAATGCACTCTCCATTCCAGACTAAATGCCTCTCTCAAACCATCACTGAACCATTCTCCAAATCTCGCACTGAACACTTATTTACATTCCTGATTGAACGCCTCTCTCCATCCCTCAATGATCCCTTCTCTCCGTCCCACACTGATCTCTTCTCTGCGTCCTTCACTGAACACTTTTCTCCGACACTCAATGAAGCCTTCTCTCCGTCGCCACTGAACCATTCTCACCCTACCTCACTGACCCCTTTTCTCCTTTCATCACTGAATCCTTCTCTCCATCCTTCACTGACCCCTTTACTCCGTCACTCACTGAACCATTCAGTCCTTTCCCCACTGATCCCTTCTCTTCTTCCCTCACTGAAAGCTTCTCTCCGCCTCTCAATGAACCGTTCAGTCCATTGCCCACTCATCCCTTCTCTCCATTCCTCAATGAAACCTTCTCTCTATCCATCACTGAACCCTTCTCCACATCCCTCACTGTACCATTCCCTCCGACCCTCATTGAACACTTATTTCCCTTCCTGATTGAACGCCTCTATGCATCCCTCAGAGATCCTCCTCTCCGTTCCTTACTGATCCCTTCTCTCTGTCGCACAATGAAGGCCTCTCTCCGTTCCTCACTGAACCCTTCTCTCCGTCCATCAATGAAGCCTTTCCTCCTCACATCACCGAAACCTTCAGTCCTATTCCCACGGATCCCTTCGCTCCTTTCTTCAGTAAACCCTTCTCTCCATCCTTCACTGAACCCGTTTCCCGTCACTCACGGAACCCTTCATGCCATTCCCCACTGATCCCTTTTCTCCTTCCCACACTGAAGGCCTTCTCTCCATTCCTCACTGAACCCTTCTCTCCGTCCTTCAAAGAAGCCTTTTCTCATCCCCTCACCGAACCCTTCAGTCCTTTCCCCACTGATCCCTTCTCTCCTTTCCTCAGTAAACGCTTCTCTCCAACGTTCACTGAAAGCTTTACCCCGTCACTCACTGAACCCTTCAGGTCTGTTCCCCACTGATCCTTTCTCTCCTTCCCTCGATGAACACTCTCCCTGTCCCTCACAGAACCGTTATGTCAATTCCTCACTAGAACCTTCTCTCCATCCCTCACTGAACCATTCTCCCCATCCCTCACTGAACCCTTCCCTCCATCCCTCACTGAACACTTATTTACATTCCTGATTGAACGCCTCTGTGCATCCCTCAGTGATCCCTTCTCTCCATCCCGAACTGATCCCTTCTCTCCATCCCACACTGAACCCTTCTCCACGTTACACACTGAACGCCTGCTTCTTTCCCTCACTGGACATTCTCTCTGTCCCTCATTGCAACCTTCTCTCTATCACTAACTGAACTCATCCCCTCGTTGTTCACCGAACCCTTCTATCTGTCCCTCACTGAACGGCACTCTCCATTCCTCAGTGAACCCGTCTCTTGGTCCCTAACTGCAACCTTCCCTCTATTCCTCACTGATCCCTTCTCTACATTCCTCAATGAATCCTTCTCCCCGCCCCTCACTGATCCATTCTCTCTGTCCCTCAATGATACCTTCTCTCTGTCCCTCATTGATCCCTTCTCTCCGATCTTCACTGAACGATTTTCTCCCTCACTCACTGAACCCTTCAGTACGTTCCCCAATGATCCCTTCTCTCCGTCCCTCACTAAACAATTCTCACCCTATCTCACTGAACCCTTCACCACTCCCTCACTGGACTAATCTCTATTTCGGTCACTAAATCCTTCTCCCCGTTCCATACTGAAACCTTCTCTCTATTCCTCACTGAATGCATCTCTCCATTCCTCACTGAATGCATCTCTCCGCCCCACACTGAACCATTCAGTCCGTTCCCCACTGATCCTTTCTCTCTTTTCCTTAATGAATCCTTCAATACATCCTTCACAGACCCCTTTTCTCTGTCACTCACTGAACCATTCAGTGCGTTCCCCACAGATTCCTTCTCTCCATTCCTCACTGAAACATTCTATCCATCCATCACTGAACCATTCTACACATCCTTCACTGAACCCCTCTCTCCGTCCCTCACTGAACACTTATTTACATTCCTGATTGAATGCCTCTATCCGTCCCTCAATGATCCCTTCTCTCCTTCCCTCACTGATCCCTTCTCTCCGTCACACACTGAACACTTATTTACATTCCTGATTGAACGCCTCTATCCGTCCCTCAATGATCCCTTCTCTCCTTCCCTCACTGATCCCTTCTCTCCGTCACACACTGAACACTTATTTACATTCCTGATTGAACGCCTCTATCCGTCCTTCACAGACCCCTTTACTCCATCACTCAATGAACCATTCAGTGGGTTCCCCACTGATCCCTTATCTTCTTTCCTCACTGAACGCTTCTCTCCGCCCCGCACTGAACACTTCAGACCGTTCCTCCTGATTTCTTCTCTGCATTCCTCACTGAAACCTTCTCTCCATCCATCACTGAACCATTCTACACATCCTTCACTGAACCCCTCTCTCCGTCCCTCACTGAACACTTATTTACATTCCTGATTGAATGCCTCTATCCGTCCCTCAATGATCCCTTCTCTCCTTCCCTCACTGATCCCTTCTCTCCGTCACACACTGAACACTTATTTACATTCCAGATTGAACGCCTCTATCCGTCCTTCACAGACCCTTTTACTCCATCACTCAATGAACCATTCAGTGGGTTCCCCACTGATCCCTTATCTTCTTCTCTCACTGAACGCTTCTCTCCGCCCCACACTGAACACTTCAGACCGTTCCACCTGATTTCTTCTCTGCGTTCCTCACTGAAACCTTCTCTCCATCCATCACTGAACAATTCTACACATCCTTCACTGAACCCCTCTCTCCGTCCCTCATTGAACACTTATTTACATTCCTGATTGAACGCCTTCATCCGTCCCTCAGTGATACCTCCTCTCGGTCCCTCCCTGATACCCTCTGTCTGTCGCACACTGAAGGCCTCTCTCCGTTCCTCACTGAACCCTTCTCTCCGTCGTTCAATGAAGCCTTTTCTCCTCCCCTCATCGAACCCTTCAGTCCTATCCGCACTGATGCCTTCTCTCCTTTCCTCAGTAAATGCTTCTCTCCATCATTCACTGAACCCTTTTCCCTGTCACTCACTGAACCCTTCAGTCCGTCCCCCAATGATCCCTTCTCTCTGTCCCTCACTGAACCATTCTCACCCTATCTCACTGAACCCTTCTCCCCTCCCTCACTGGACTATTCTCTATTTCGATCACTAAACCCTTCTCCCCGTTCCATACTGAAACCTTCACTCCATTCCTCACTGAATGCATCTCTCCGCCCCACACTGAACCATTCAGTCCGTTCCGCACAGATCCCTTCTCTCTTTTCCTTACTGAATCCTTCAATCCATCCTTCACAGACCCCTTTTCTTCATCACTCACTGAACCATTCAGCGCATTTCCCACTGATTCCTTCTCTCCTTTCCTCACTGAAACCTTCTCTCCATCCATCACTGAACCATTCTACACATCCTTCACTGAACCCCACTCTCCGTCCCTCACTGAACACTTATTTAGATTCCTGATTGAATGCCTTTAACCGTCCCTCAATGATCCCTTCTCTCCTTCCCTCACTGATCCCTTCTCTCCATCACACACTGAACACTTATTTACATTCCTGATTGAACGCCTCTATCCGTCCTTCACAGACCCCTTTACTCCGTCACTCAATGAACCATTCAGTGGGTTCCTCACTGATCCCTTATCTTCTTCCCTCACTTAACGCTTCTCTCCGCCCCGCACTGATCACTTCAGACCGTTCCACCTGATTTCTTCTCTGCATTCCTCACTGAAATCTTCTCTCCATCCATCACTGAACCATTCTACACATCCTTCACTGAACCCCTCTCTCCGTCCCTCACTGAACACTTATTTACATTCCTGATTGAATGCCTCTATCCGTCCCTCAATGATCCCTTCTCTCCTTCCCTCACTGATCCCTTCTCTCTGTCACACACTGAAGGCCCCTCTCTGTTCTTCACTGAACCCTTCTCTCCATCCCGTCCTTCAATGAAGCCTTTTTTCCTCCCCTCACCGAACCCTTCAGTCCTTTCCCCACTGACCCGTTCTCTCCTTTGCTCAGTAAACCTTTCTCTTCATCCTTCGCTGAACCTTTTTCCCCGTTACTCACTGAATCCTTCATGCCGTTCCCCACTGATCCCTTCTCTCCTTCCCTCGCTGAACGCATCTCTCTTCCCTCACTGAACTCTTCTTTCCATTTCTCACTGAAAGCTTCTGCCCATCCCTCACTGAAGCCTTCTCTCCTTTCCTCACTGAACCCTTCTCTCAAACCCTCACAGAACATTTTCCTTTTCCTCACTGAACCCTTCTCTCCATTCCTTACTGAACCCTTCTACCCCTTTCTTACTGAACACTTGTTCCCGTCCCTCACGTGTGCATTCTCTCAATCCATTACTGAACCCTTCTGTCCATTACTCAATGAATCGTTCACTCTGTTCCTCACTAAATGCACTCTCCATTCCTGACTAATTGCCTCTCCCCATCCATCACTGAACCATTCTCCAAATCTCTCACTGAACACTTATTTACATTCCTGATTTAACGCCTCTCTCCATCCCTCAGTGATCCCTTCTCTCCATCCTTCACTGAACACTTTTCTCTGTCACTCACTGAACCCTTCAGTCCATTCTCCAATGATCTCTTCTCTCAGTCGACACTGAACCATTCTCACCCTACCTCACTGATCCCTTCTCCCCTCTCATACTGGACCATTCTCTATTTTGGTCACTACACCCTTCTCCCCATTCCATACTGAAACCTTCTCTCCGTTCCTCACTGAATGAATCTCTCCACTCCTCACTGAACTCTTCAGTCCGTTCCCCACTGACCCTTTTTCTCCCTTCTTCACTGAATACTTCTCTCCATCCTTCACTGACCCCTTTACTCCATCACTCACTGAACCATTCAGTCTGTTCCCCACTGATCCCTTCTCTCTGTCCTTCAATTAAGCCTTTCTCTTCCCCTCACCGAACCTTTCAGTCCTTTCCCCACTGATCTCTTCTCCCCTTTCCTCAGTGAACGCTTCTCTTCATCCTTCACTGAACGCTTTACCCCGTCACTCACGGAACCCTTCAGTCTGTTCCCCACTGATCCCTTCTCTTCTTCCCTCACTTAACGCTCTCTCTGACCATCACTGAACCATTCTGTTCATTCCTCACTAGAACATTCTCTCCATCCCTCACTGAACCATTCACCCCATCCCACACTGAACCCTTCTCTCCGTCCCTCACTGAACACTTATTTACATTCCTGATTGAACGCCTTCATCCGTTCCTCAGTGGTACCTCCTCTCGGTCCCTCCCTGATACCCTCTGTCTGTCGCACACTGAAGGCCTCTCTCCATTCCTCACTGAACCCCTCTCCGTCCCTCACTGAACACTTATTTACATTCCTGATTGAATGCCTCTATCCGTCCCTCAATGATCCCTTCTCTCCTTCCCTCACTGATCCCTTCTCTCCGTCACACACTGAACACTTATTTACATTCCTGATTGAACGCCTCTATCCGTCCTTCACAGACCCCTTTACTCAATGAACCATTCAGTGGGTTCCCCACTGATCCCTTATCTTCTTCCCTCACTGAACGCTTCTCTCCGCCCCGCACTGAACACTTCAGACCGTTCCACCTGATTTCGTCTCTGCATTGCTCACTGAAAACTTCTCTCCATCCATCACTGAACCATTCTACACATCCTTCACTGAACCCCTCTCTCCGTCCCTCACTGAACACTTATTTACATTCCTGATTGAATGCCTCTATCCGTCCCTCAATGATACCTTCTCTCCTTCCCTCACTGATCCCTTCTCTCCGTCACACACTGAACACTTATTTACATTCCTGATTGAACGCCTCTATCCGTCCTTCACAGACCCTTTTGCTCCATCACTCAATGAACCATTCAGTGGGTTCCCCACTGATCCCTTATCTTCTTCCCTCACTGAACGCTTCTCTCCGCCCCACACTGAACACTTCAGACTGTTCCACCTGATTTCATCTCTGCATTCCTCACTGAAACATTCTCTCCATCCATCACTGAACAATTCTACACATCCTTCACTGAACCCCTCTCTCCGTCCCTCATTGAACACTTATTTACATTCCTGATTGAACGCCTTCATCCGTCCCTCAGTGATACCTCCTCTCGGTCCCTCCCTGATACCCCTGTCTGTCGCACACTGAAGGCATCTCTCCGTTCCTCACTGAAGCCTTCTCTCCGTCGTTCAATGAAGCCTTTTCTCCTCCCCTCATCGAACCCTTCAGTCCTATCTGCACTGATGCCTTCTCTCCTTTCCTCAGTAAATGCTTCTCTCCATCATTCACTGAACCCTTTTCCCTGTCACTCACTGAACCCTTCAGTTCGTCCCCCAATGATCGCTCCTCTCTGTCCCTCACTGAACCATTCTCACCCTATCTCATGAACCCTTCTCCCCTCCCTCACTGGACTATTCTCTATTTCGGTCACTAAACCCTTCTCCCCGTTCCATACTGAAACCTTCACTCCATTCCTCACTGAATGCATCTCTCCGCCCCACACTGAACCATTCAGTCTGTTCCCCACTGATCCCTTCTCTCTTTTCCTTACTGAATCCTTCTCTCCATCCTTCACAGACCCCTTTACTCCGGCACTCATTGAACCATTCACTGCGTTCCCCACTGATTCCTTCTCTTCTTCCCTCAATGAACGCTTCTCTCCGCCCCTCACTGAAAACTTCAGTTCGTTCCCCACTGATTCCTTCGCTCCATTCTCCACTGAAACCTCCTCTCCATCTATCACTAAACCATTCTACACATCCTTCACTGAACCCCTCTCTTCGCCCCTCACTGAATCCTTCTCTCCAACCCTCACTGAACACTTCTTACTTTTCCTCACTGAAACCTTCTCTACATTCATCACTGAACCCTTCAACCCTTCCTTACTGCACACTTGTCCCCGTCCCGCACTGGACCATTCTCTCTATCCATCACTGAATCCTTGTGTCCATCACTCAATGAGTCGTTCACGCTGATCCTCACTAAAAGCACTCTCCGGTCCTGACTAAATACCACTCTCAATCAATCACTGAAACATTCTCCAAATCCCTCACTGAACACTTAATTACATTCTTGATAGAACTCCTCTCCTCGTCCCTCAGTAATCCCTTCTCTCCGTCCCTCACTGAGCATTCTCCCTGCCCCACAGTTATATCTTCTCTCCATCCCTCACTGATCCCTTCTCTCCGTCCTTCACTGAACGCTTTTCTCCATCACTCATTGAACCCTTCAGTCTGTTCCCCACTGACCTCTTCTCTCCGTCCATCACTGAACACTTATTTATATTCCTGATTGAACGCCTTCATCCGTCCCTCAGTGATACCTCCTCTCGGTCCCTCCCTGATACCCTCTGTCTGTCGCACACTGAAGGCCTCTCTCCGTTCCTCACTGAACCCTTCTCTCCATCATTCAATGAAGCCTTTTCTCCTCCCCTCATCGAACCCTTCAGTCCTATCCGCACTGATGCCTTCTCTCCTTTCTTCAGTAAATGCTTCTCTCCATCATTCACTGAACCCTTTTCCCTGTCACTCACTGAACCCTTCAGTCCGTTCCCCAATGATCCCTTCTCTCTGTCCCTCACTGAACCATTCTCACCCTATCTCACTGAACCCTTCTCCCCTCCCTCACTGGACTATTCTCTATTTCGGTCACTAAACCCTTCTCCCCGTTCCATACTGAAACCTTCACTCCATTCCTCACTGAATGCATCTCTCCACCCCACACTGAACCATTCAGTCTGTTCCCCACTGATCCCTTCTCTCTTTTCCTTACTGAATCCTTCAATCCATCCTTCACAGACCCCTTTTCTCCATCACTCACTGAACCATTCAGTGCATTTCCCACTGATTCCTTCTCTCCATTCCTCACTGAAACCTTCTCTCCATCCATCACTGAACCATTCTACACATCCTTCACTGAACCCCACTCTCCGTCCCTCACTGAACACTTATTTACATTCCTGATTGAATGCCTCTATCCGTCCCTCAATGATCCCTTCTCTCCTTCCCTCACTGATCCCTTCTCTCCGTCACACACTGAACACTTATTTACATTCCTGATTGAACGCCTCTATCCGTCCTTCACAGACCCCTTTACTCCGTCACTCAATGAACCATTCAGTGGGTTCCTCACTGATCCCTTATCTTCTTCCCTCACTGAACGCTTCTCTCCGCCCCGCACTGAACACTTCAGACCGTTCCACCTGATTTCTTCTCTGCATTCCTCACTGAAACCTTCTCTCCATCCATCACTGAACCATTCTACACATCCTTCACTGAACCCCTCTCGCCGTCCCTCACTGAACACTTATTTACATTCCTGATTGAATGCCTCTATCCGTCCCTCAATGATCCCTTCTCTCCTTCCCACACTGATCCCTTCTCTCTGTCACACATTGAAGGCCCTCTCCGTTCCTCACTGAACCCTTCTCTCTGTCCCGTCCTTCAATGAAGACTTTTTTACTCCCCTCACCGAACCCTTCAGTCCTTTCCCCAATGACCCCTTCTCTCCTTTGCTCAGTAAACCTTTCTCTTCATCCTTCGCTGAACCTTTTTCCCCGTTACTCACTGAATCCTTCATGCCGTTCCCCACTGATCCCTTGTCTCCTTCCATCGCTGAACGCATCTCTCTTCCCTCACTGAACTCTTCTTTCCATTTCTCACTGAAAACTTCTGTCCATTACTCACTGAAGCCTTCTCTCCTTTCCTCACTGAACCCTTCTCTCAAACCCTCACAGAACATTTTCCTTTTCCTCACTGAACCCTTCTCTCCATTCCTCACTGAACCCTTCTACCCCTTTCTTACTTAACACTTCTTCCCGTCCCTCACGTGTGCATTCTCTCAATCCATTACCGATCCCTTCTGTCCATTACTCAATGAATCGTTCACTCTGTTCCTCACTAAATGCACTCTCCATTCCTGACTAATTGCCTCTCCCCATCCATCACTGAACCATTCTCCAAATCTCTCACTGAACACTTATTTACATTCCTGATTTAACGCCTCTCTCCATCCCTCAGTGATCCGTTCTCTCCATCCTTCACTGAACACTTTTCTCTGTCACTCACTGAACCCTTCAGTCCATTCTCCAATGATCTCTTCTCTCAGTCGACACTGAACCATTCTCACCCTACCTCACTGAACCCTTCTCCCCTCTCATACTGGATCATTCTCTATTTTGGTCACTACACCCTTCTCCCCATTCCATACTGAAACCTTCTCTCCGTTCCTCACTGAATGAATCTCTCCACTTCTCACTGAACTCTTCAGTCCGTTCCCCACTGACCCCTTTTCTCCCTTCTTCACTGAATACTTCTCTCCATCCTTCACTGACCCCTTTACTCCATCACTCACTGAACCATTCAGTCTGTTCCCCACTGATCCCTTCTCTCTGTCCTTCAATGAAGCCTTTCTCCTCCCCTCACCGAACCTTTCAGTCCTTTCCCCACTGATCTCTTCTCCCCTTTCCTCAGTGAATGCTTCTCTCCATCCTTCACTGAACGCTTTACCCTGTCACTCACGGATCCCTTCAGTCTGTTCCCCACTGATCCCTTCTCTTCTTCCCTCACTTAACGCTCTCTCTGACCATCACTGAACGATTCTGTTCATTCCTCACTAGAACATTCTCTCCATCCCTCACTGAACCATTCACCCCATCCCTCACTGAACCCTTCTCTCCGTCCCTCACTGAACACTTATTTACATTCCTTATTGAACGCCTCTGTGCATCCCTCAGTGATCCCTTCTCACCGTCCCTAACTGATCCCTTCCCTCCATCCCACACTGAACCCTTCACCACGTTATACACTGAACGCCTGCTTCTCTCCCTCACTGGACATTCTCTCCGTCCCTCATTGCAACCTTCTCTCTATCACTAACTGAACTCATCCCCTCGTTGTTCACCGAACCCTTCTCTCTGTCCCTCACTGAACGGCACTCTCCATTCCTTAGTGAAACCTTCTCTCCATCCCTAAATGAAACCTTTCCTCCATTCCTCACTGATCCCTTTATTTTCCTCAATGAATCCTTCTCCCTGCCCCTCACTGATCCATTCTTTTTGTCCCTCAATGAAAGCCTATTTCCTTTCCTCACTGAACACTTCTCCCCGTCCCTAAATGGACCATTCTCTGCATCCGTCACTGAACTCTTCTGTCCTTCACTCAATGAATCGTTCACTCTGTTCCTCACTAAATGCACACTCCGTTCCTGACAAAATGCCTCTCACCATCAATTACTGAACCATTCTCCAAATCCCTCACTGAACACTTATTTACATTGCAAATTGAACACCTCGCTCCATCCCTCAGTGATCCCTTCTCTTCGTCCCTCACTGAGCCATTCTCCCTGCCTCTCAATGATACCTTCTCTCCGTCCCTCATTGATCCCTTCTCTTGCACCTTTACTGAACGTTTTTCTCACTCACTCACTGAACCCTTCAGTCCGTTCCCCAATGATCCCTTCTCTCCATCCCTCACGGAAGCATTCTCACCCTATCTCACTGAACGCTTCTCCCCTCCATCACTGGGCCATTCTCTATTTCGGTCACTAAGCCCTTCTCCCCGTTCCATACTGAAACCTTCTCTCCATTCCTCACTGAATGCTTCTCTCCACCCCACACTGAACCATTCAGTCCATTCCCCACTGATCCCTTTTCTCTTTTCCTTACTGAATCCTTCACTCCTTCCTTCACAGACCCCTTTACTCCGGCACTCATTGAACCATTCACTACGTTCCCCACTGATTCCTTCTCTTCTTCCCTCAATGAACGCTTCTCTCCGCCCCTTACTGAAAACTTCAGTCCGTTCCCCACTGATTCCTTCTCTCCATTCCCCACTGAAACCTTCTCTCCATCTATCACTAAACCATTCTACACATCCTTCACTGAACCCCTCTCTTCGCCCCTCACTGAATCCTTCTCTCCAACCCTCACTGAACACTTCTTACTTTTCCTCACTGAAACCTTCTCTCCATTCATCACTGAATCCTTCAACCCTTCTTTACTGCACACTTCTCCCCGTCCCTCACTGGACCATTCACTCTATCCGTCACTGAATCCTTCTGTCCATCACTCAATGATTCGTTCACGCTGTTCCTCACGAAAAGCACACTCCGTTCCTGACTAAATACCACTCTCAATCAATCACTGAAACATTTTCCAAATCCCTCACTGAACACTTAATTACATTCTTGATAGAACTCCTCTCTCCGTCCCTCACTGATCCCTTCTCTCCGTCCTTCACTGAATGCTTTTCTCCATCACTCATGGAACCCTTCAGTCTGTTCCCCACTGACCTCTTCTCTCTGTCCATCACTGAACACTTATTTATATTCCTGATTGAACGCTTTAATCCGTCCCTCAGTGTTACCTCCTCTCGCTCCCTCCCTGATACCCTCTGTCTGTCGCACACTGAAGGCCTCTCTCCGTTCCTCACTGAACCCTTCTCTCCGTCGTTCAATGAAGCCTTTTCTCCTCCCCTCATCGAACCCTTCAGTCCTATCCGCACTGATGCCTTCTCTCCTTTCCTCAGTAAATGCTTCTCTCCATCATTCAATGAACCCTTTTCCCTGTCACTCACTGAACCCTTCATGCCGTTCCCCAATGATCCCTTCTATCCTCCCCTCGCTGAACGCTTATTTCTGTCCCTCGATGGACTCTTCTGTCCATTCCTCACTGAAGCATTCTCTCCTTTGCTCACTGAATCCTTCTCTCCAAACCTTCCTGAACAGTTCTTCCTTTTCCTCGCTGAACCTTTTTCTCCATTCCTCACTGAATCCTTTTCCCCTTCTTCACTGAACACTTCTCCCCTTCCCTAACTGGACTATTCTCTCCATCCATCACTGAACCCTTCTGTCCATCACTCAATGAATCGTTCACTCTGTTCCTCAATAATGCACACTCCGTTCCTGACGAAATGCCTCTCACCATCAATCACTGAACCATTCTCCAAATCCCTCACTGAACACTTATTTATAATGCTAATTGAACGCCTCTATCCGTCCCTCAGTGATCCCTTCTCTTCGTCCCTCACTGAGCCATTCTCCCTGCCTCTCAATGATACCTACTCTCCGTCCCTCATTGATCCCTTCTCTCCGTCCTTCACTGAACGCTTTTCTCCCTCACTCACTGAACCCTTCAGTCCGTTCCCCAATGATCCCATCTCTCTGTCCCTCACTGAACCATTCTCACCCTATCTCACTGAACCCTTCTCCCCTCCCTCACTGGACTATTCTCTATTTCGGTCACTAAACCCTTCTTCCCGTTCCATACTGAAACCTTCTCTCCATTCCTCACTGAATGCATCTCTCCGCCCCACACTGAACCAATCAGTCCGTTCCTCACTGATCCCTTCTCTCTTTTCCTTACTGAATCCTTCAATCCCTCCTTCACAGACCCCTTTTCTCCATCACTCACTGAACCATTCAGTGCATTCCGCACTGATTCCTTCTCTCCATTCCTCACTGAAACCTTCTCTCCATCCATCACTGAACCATTCTACACATCCTTCACTGAACCCCTCTCTCCGTCCCTCACTGAACACTTATTTACATTCCTGATTGAATGCCTCTATCCGTCCCTCAATGATCCCTTCTCTCCTTCCCTCACTGATCCCTTCTCTCCGTCACACACTGAACATTTATTTACATTCCTGATTGAACACCTCTATCCGTCCTTCACAGACCCCTTTACTCCGTCACTCAATGAACAATTCAGTGGGTTCCCCACTGATCCCTTATCTTCTTCCCTCACTGAACACTTCTCTCCGCCCCGCACTGAACACTTCAGTCTGTTCCACCTGACTCCTTCTTTGCATTCCTCACTGAAACCTTTTCTCCATCCATCACTGAACCATTCTACACATCCTTCACTGAACCCCTCTCTCCGTCCCTCACTGAACACTTATTTATATTCCTGATTGAATGCCTCTATCCGTCCCTCAATGATCGCTTCTCTCCTTTCCTCACTGATCCCTTCTCTCTGTCACACACTGAAGGCCCCTCTCTGTTCTTCACTGAACCCTTCTCTCCGTCCCGTTCTTCAATTAAGCCTTTTTTACTCCCCTCACCGAACCCATCAGTCCTTTCCCCAATGACCCCTTCTCTCCTTTCCTCACGAAACCTTTCTCTTCATCCTTCACTGAACCTTTTTCCCCGTCACTCACTGAAGCCTTCATGCCGTTCCCCACTGATCCCTTCTCTCCTGCCCTCGCGGAACGCTTCTCTCCACCCCGCACTGAACACTTCAGTCCGTTCCACCTGATTCCTTCTCTGCATTCCTCACTGAAGCCTTCATGCCGTTCCCCACTGATCCCTTCTCTCCTTCCCTCGCTGAACGCTTCTCTCTGTCCCTCACTGAACTTTTCTTTGCATTTCTCACTGAAATCTTCTGTTCATCCCTCACTGAAGCCTTCTCTCCTTCCCTCACTGATCCCTTCTCTGTGTCGCACACTGAAGGCCCCTCTCCGTTCCTCCCTGAACCCTTCTCTCCATCCCGTCCTTCAATGAAGTCTTTTTTACTCCCCTCACCGAACCCTTCAGTCCTTTCCCCAATGACCCCTTCTCTCCTTTCCTCACTAAACCTTTCTCTTCATCCTTCACTGAACCTTTTTCCCCGTCACTCACTGAAGCCTTCATGCCGTTCCCCACTGATCCCTTCTCTCCTTCCCTCGCTGAACGCTTCTCTCTGTCCCTCACTGAACTCTTCTTTCCATTTCTCACTGAAATCTTCTGTTCATCCCTCACTGAAGCCTTCTCTCCTTTCCTCACTGAACCCTTCTCTCAAACCCTCACTGAACACCTTCCTTTCCTCACTGAACCCTTCGCTCCATTCCTCACGAACCCTTCTACCCCTTCTTTACTGAACACTTCTTCTCGACCCTCACGTGTGCATTCTCTCAATCCAACACTGAACCCTTCTGTACATCACTCAATGAATCGTTCAATCTGTTCCCCACTAAATGCACTTCCCCTTCCTGACTAATTGACTCTCTCCATCCATCACTGATTCATTCACCAAATCTCTCACTGAACACTTATTTACATTCCTGATTGAACGCCACTCTCCGTCCCTCAGTGATCCTTTCTCTCCGTCCTTCACTGAACGATTTTCTCCGTCACTCACTGGAACCTTCAGTCCGTTCTCCAATGATCCCTTCTTTCCGTCGACACTGAACTATTCTCACCCTACCTCACTGAACCCTTCTCCCCTCCCACACTGGACCATTCTCCATTTCGGTAACTACACCCTTCTCCCCGTTCCATACTGAAACCTTCTCTCCGTTCCTCACTGAAAGAATCTCTCCGCTCCTCACTGAACCCTTCAGTCCGTTCCCCACTGACCCCTTCTCTCCATCCTTCACTGACCCCTTTACTCAGTCACTCACTGAACCATTCAGTCCGTTCCCCTCTGATCCCTTCTCTTATTCCCTCACTGAAAGCTTCTATCCGACCCTCACTGAACCCTTCTGTCCGTACCCCAATGATCCCTTCTCTCCATTCCTCATTGAATCCTTCTCCCGCTTCCTTACTGAACACTTTTCCCTGTCCCTCATTGGACCATTCTCTCCATCTTTCACTGAACCCTTCTGTCCATCACTCAATGAATCTTTCACTCTCTTCCTCACGAAAGGCACTCTCCCTTCCTGACTAAATGCCTCTCTCGATTAATCACTGAACCATTCTCCAAATCCCTCACTGAACACTTATTAACATTCCTGAATGAACAGCTCTCTCCGTCCCACACTGATCCCATCTCTCTGTCGCACACTGAAGGCATCTCTGCGTTACTCACTGAATGCATTTCTCCGCCACTCACAGAATGCTTCTGTCCGTTCCCCACTGATCCCTTGTCTCCTTTCCTCACTGATTCCTTCTCTCCATCCTTCACTGACCCCTTTACTCCGTCACTCACTGAACCATTCATTCCGTTCCCCACTGATCCCTTATCTTCTTCCCTCACTGAACGCTTCTCTCTGCCCCGCACTGAACATTTCAGTCCTTTCCCCACTGATTCCTTCTCTCCATTCCTCACTGAAACCTTCTCTCCATCCATCACTGAACCATTCTACACATCCTTCACTGAACCCCTCTCGCCGTCCCTCACTGAACACTTATTTACATTCCTGATTGAACGCCTCTATCCGTCCCTCAATGATCCCTTCTCTCCTTCCCACACTGATCCCTTCTCTCTGTCGCACATTGAAGGCCCTCTCCGTTCCTCACTGAACCCTTCTCTCTGTCCCGTCCTTCAATGAAGACTTTTTTACTCCCCTCACCGAACCCTTCAGTCCTTTCCCCAATGACCCCTTCTCTCCTTTCCTCAGTAAACCTTTCTCTTCATCCTTTACTGAACGTTTTTCCCCATCACTCACTGAAGCCTTCATGCCATTCCCCACTGATCCATTTTCTGCTTGCCTCGATGAACGCTTCTCTCTGTCCCTCACTGAACTCTTCTTTCCATTTTCACTGAAAGCTTCTGTTCTTCCCTCACTGAAGCCTTCTCTCCTTTCCTCATTGAACCCTTCTCTCAAAACCTCACAGAACACCTTCCTTTTCCTCACTGAACCCTTCTCTCCATTCTTCACTGAACCCTTCTACCCCTTCCGTACTGAACACTTCTACCCGTCCCTCACGTGTGCATTCTCCCAATCCATCCCTGAACCCTTCTTTCCATCACTCAATGAATCGTTCACTCTGTTCCTCACTAAATGCACTGTCCATTCCTGACTAATTGACTCTCTCCCTCCATCACTGATTCATTCTCCAAATCTCTCACTGAACACTTATTTACATTCCTGATTGAATGCCTCTCTCCGTCCCTCAGTGATCGCTTCTCTACGTCCTTCACTGAACGCTTTTCTCCATCACTCACTGAACCCTTCAATCCGTTCTCCAATGATCCCTTCTCTCCGTCAGCACTGAACCATTCTCATCCTACCTGACTGAACCCTTCTCCCCTCCCACACTGGACCATTCTCTAATTCGGTCACTACACCCTTCTCCCCGTTCCATACTGAAACCTTCTCTCCGTTCCTCACTGAATGAATCTCTCTGCTCCTCACTGAATCCTTCAGTCCATTCCCCACTGACCCCTTCTCTCCATCCTTCACTGACCTCTTTACTCAGTCACTCACTGAACCCTTCTGTCCGTTCCTCAATGATCCCTTCTCTCCATTCCTCACTGAATCCTTCTCCCGCTTCCTTACTGAACACTTCTCCCCGTCCGTCACTGGATCTTTCTCTCCATCCTTCACTGAACCCTTCTGTCCATCACTCAATGAATCTTTCACTCTGTTCCTCACTAAATGCACTTCCCGTTCCTGACTAATTGACTCTCTCCCTCCATCACTGATTCATTCTCCAAATCTCTCACTGAACACTTATTTACATTCCTGATTGAACGCCTCTCTCCGTCCCTCAGTGATCCCTTCTCTCCGTCCTTCACTGAACGATTTTCTCTGTCACTCACTGAACCCTTCAGTCCGTTCTCCAACGATCCCTTCTCTCCGTCGACACTGAACCATTCTCACCCTACCTCACTGAACCCTTCTCCAAGGTTCCTCACTGAAGCATACAATGCATTCTCCACTGAACCTTACTATGATCCCCACTGAACTCTTCTCTCCATTACTCACTGAACCCCTCTCTCCGCCCCACACAGATCCCTTCACCCTGACCCTCACTGAATGCCTATCTCCATTCCTCACTGAATATTTGTCTCCGTACCTCACTGAACCCTTCTCTCATTTCCTCAATATAACCTTCTCTCTGTTCCTAACTGAAGCCTTATGATCATTCCTCACTGAAATCCTCTCTCCAACCCTCACTGGACATTTCTCTCCATCTCCCACTGAACCCTTTCCCCCGTTATACATAGAACACCTGTTTCTTTCCCTCACTGGACATTCCCTCCGTCCCTCATTGAAACCTTCTCTCTATCACTCACTGAACACTTCCCCTCGTTGCTCACTGAACCCTTCTCTCTGTCCCTCAGTGAATGACTATCTCCGTTCCTCACTGAATATTTGTCTCCGTACCTCACTGAACCCTTCTCTCCCTTCCTCACTGAAAACTTCATCCCGTCCCTCATGGAAACATTCTCTGCATTCCATACTGAACCCTTCTGTGTTCCCCACTGAAGCCTTCTCGCCATTACTCACTGAAACGTTCATTCCGTGCGTCACTGAACCCTTCTCTCCATCCCTCACTGAGCACTTCTCCCTTTTCTTCACTGAATCCTTCTCTCCATTCAGAAGGGTTATAACTCTTCTAACCCTTCCCAAATGAACCTTCTCCCCGTCCCTCACTTGTCCATTCTCTCCATGCCTCACTGAACGCTCTCCTCGTCCCTCACTGTAGCCTTCTCTCTGTCCATCACTGAAACTTTTTCTCCGCCCCAATTGAACCCTTTCCAGTCCGCTCCCCACAGATGCTTTCTCTCTTTTCCTCACAGAACACTTCCCTCCATCCTTCACTGATCCCTTTACTCCGTCCCTAATTGAACCCTTCAATCCATTCTCCCCTGATCCCTTTTCTCTTTCCCTCAATGAACCCTCCTCTCCATCTCTCACTGAAACATTCTCTCCGTCCATCACTGAACCCATCTCTCCATCCCTCACTGAAACTTTTCCCCTTTCCTCTCTGAACGCTATTCTCCGTCCCTCACTGAACCCTTCACTCCGTGCCCCACTGAAACTTTCTCGCCATTCCTCAATTGACCATTTTCCCCATGCATCAATGAAACATTCCCTTCATTCCTCACTAAACGCTTCTCTCCGTCCCTCATAGGACCCTTCTCCCTTTAGATCACTGAAACCTCCTCTCCGTTCCTAACTGCAGCCTTATCACTGTTCCTAACTGAAAGCCTCTCTCCAACCATTACTGTACACTTCTCTCCATTCTCCACAGAACCATTCTCCCCGTTATACACTGAACGCCTGTTTCTGTCCCTCACTGGACATTCCCTCCGTCCCTCATTGAAACCTTCTCTCTATCACTCACTGAACCCTTCCCCTCGTTGTTCACTGAAACCTGCTCTCTGGCCCTCACTGAATGGCTCCCTCCATTCCTCAGTGAACCCTTCTCTCCGTCCCTAACTGAACCCTTCTCTCTGTTCCTCACTGATCCCTCCTCTACCTTCATCACTGATCTCTTCTCTCCGCCTCTCACAGATCCCTTCTCTCTGCCCCTCACTGAATGCCTATCTCCGTTCCTCACTGAATATTTGTCTCCATACCTCACTGAACCCTTCTATCCCTTCTTCACTGAAAACTTCAACCTGTACCTCACAGAAACATTCTCTGGGATCCCCACTGAATCCTTCTCTGTTCCCCACTGAAGCCTTCTCGACATTACTCACTGAACTGTTCATTCCGTACCTCACTGAACCCTTCTCTCCATCGCTCACTGAGCACTTCTCCCTTTTCCTCACTGAATCCTTCTCTCCATTTCTCACTGAACCCTTCTAACCTTTCCCAAATGAACCTTCTCCCCGTTCCTCACTGGTCCATTCTCTCCATCCCTCACTGAACCCTTCTCCTCGTCCCTCTCTGGAGCCTTCTCTTTGGCCCTCACTGAATGGCTCCCTCCATTCCTCAGTGAACCCTTCTCTCCGTCCCTTCACTGAAGTCTTTTCTCCGCCCCAATTGAACCCTTTTCAGTCCGTTCCCCAAAGCTGTCTTCTCTCTTTTCCTCACTGAAACGTTCCCTCCATCCTTCACTGTTCTCTTTTCTCCGTCCCTCATTGAACCCTTCAATCCGTTCCCCACTGATACCTTCTCTCTTTCGCTCACTGAGTCCTCTTCTCCGTCCCTCACTTATCCATTCTCTCCGTCCATCACTGAACCCGTCCCTCCATCCCTCACTAAAACCTTTCCCCTTTCCTCTCTGAACCCTATTCTCCATCACTCACTGAACCATTCCCCTCGTTGTTCACTGAAACCTGCTCTCTGGCCCTCACTGAATGGCTCCCTCTATTCCTCAGTGAACCCTTCTCTCCGTCCCTAACTGAACCCTTCTCTCTGTTCCTCACTGATCCCTCCTCTACCTTCATCACTGAAGCCTTATCTCCGTCCCTCACTGATCACTTCTCTCTGTCCATCAATGAACGCCAATCTCCGTTCCTCATTGAACATTTCTCTCCATCCCTCACTGCACCCTTCTCTCCATTCATCACTGAACCCTTCTCCCCCTTCCTTACTGAACACGTCTCCCCGTCCCTCACTGGAGCATTCTCTCTATCCGTCACTGAATCCTTCTGTCCATCACTCAATGAATCGTTCACCCTGTTCCTCACTAAATGCACTCTCCATCAATAACTGAACCATTCTGCAAATCCCTCACTGAACACTTATTTACATTCCTGATTGAACGCCACTCTCCATCCCTCAGTGATCACTTCTCTCCCTCCGTCACTGAGCCATTCTCCCTGTCCCTCAATGCTACCTTCTCTCCGTCCCTCACTGATCCCTTCACTCAGTACTTCACTGAACCCTTTTCCCATTTCCTCCTTGAACCCTATTCTCCGTCCTTCACTGAATACTTCACTCCGTGCCCCATTGGAACCTTCTCTCAATTCCTCAATTGACCATATTCCCCGTGCATCAATGAAACATTCTCTCCGTTCCTCACTGAACACTTCTCTCTGTCCCACACAGGACCCTTCTTCCTTTAGCTCACTGAAACCTTCTCTCCATTCCTAACTCTAGCCATATCACCGTTCCTTACTGAAATCCTCTCTCTAACCCTTACTCTACACTACTCTGCATCCCACACTGAACCCTTCTCCCCGTTATACACTGAACTCCTGTTTCTTTCCCTCACTGGACATTCCCTCCGTCCCTCATTGAAACCTTCTCTCTATCACTCACTGAACCCTTCCCCTCGTTGTTCACTGAAACCTTCTCTTTGTCCCTCACTGAACGGCTCTGTCCATTCCTCAGTGAACCCTTCTCTCCGTCCCTAACTGAACCCTTCTCTCCGTCCCTCACTGAACCCTTCTATCTGTTCCTCAGTGAACGCCAATCCGTTCCTCACTGAACCCTTCTCTCCGTCCTTCAATGAAGCCTTTCCTCCTCCCCTCACCAAACCCTTCAGTCCTTTTCCCACTGACCCCTTCTCTCCATCCTTCACTGATCCGGTATCCCCGTCATTCACTGAACCTTTCATGCCGTTCCCCACTGATCCCTTTTCTCCGTCCCTCACTGGACCATTCTCTCCATCCGTCACTGAATCCTTCTGTCCATCACTCAATTAATCATTCATTCCGTTCCTGACTAAATGCCTCTCTCCATCAATCACTGAACCATTCTCCAAATCCCTCACTGAACACTTATTTACATTCTTGATTGAACGCCTCTCTCCATCCCTCAGAGATCACTTCTCTCCGACCCTCACTGAGCCATTCTCCTTGCCCCTCAATGATACCTTCTTTCAGTCCCTCACTGATCCCTTCTCTCCATCCTTCACTGAACGCTTTTCTCCGTCACACTGAACCCTTCATTACGTTCGCCACTGATCCCTTCTCTCCTTCCCTCAATGAACACTTATTAACATTCATGATTGAACGCCTCTATCTACCACTCAATGATCCCTTCTCTCCATCCCTCACTGATTCCTTCTCTCTGTCCCACACTGAAGGCCTCTCCGTTCCTCACTGAACCCTTCTCTCCATCCTTCAATGAAGCCTTTTCTCCTCTCCTCACTGAACCCATCAGTCCTTTCCCCACTGATCCCTTCTCTCATTTTCTCAGTAAACCCTTCTCTCAA
Organism: Narcine bancroftii; assembly: GCF_036971445.1. Classification (NCBI taxonomy): domain Eukaryota; kingdom Metazoa; phylum Chordata; class Chondrichthyes; order Torpediniformes; family Narcinidae; genus Narcine; species Narcine bancroftii. The sequence goes on from NC_091470.1 coordinate 204,740,828, forward strand.
TCCTTCACTGAACCCTTTTCCCTGTAACTCACTGAATCCTTCATGCTGTTCCCCACTGATCCCTTCTCTCCTTCTCTCGATGAAAGCTTCTCTCTGTCCCTCGCTGAACTTTTCTGTCCATTCCTCACTGAAGCATCCTCTCCGTCCCTCACAGAACCCATCTCCCTTTTACTCACAGAAAACATCTCTCCATTCCTAACTGTAGCCTTATCACCTTTCCTCACTGAAAACCTCTCTCTAACCCTTACTATACACTTCTCTCCATCCCACACTGAACCCTTCTCCCCGTTATACACTGAACGCCTGTTTCTTTCCTTCACTGGACATTCCCTCCATCCTTCACTGAAACCTTCTCTCTATCAGTCACTGAACCCTTCTCCTCGTTGTTCACTGACCCCTTCTCTCTTTCCCTCACTGATCGGCTCTCTCCATTCCTCAGTGAACACCTCTCTGTCCCTTACTGAAGCCTTCTCTCCATTTCTCACTGAACCCTTCTCCACGTTGCTCACTGAAGCATACTATGCATCTCCACTGACCTTATTATGATTTCCACTGAACTCTTCTCTCAATTACTCACTGATCCCTTCTCTCCGCCTCTCACAGATCCCTTCTCTCTGTCCCTCACTGAATGCCTATCTCCGTTCCTCACTGAATATTTGTCTCCGTACCTCATTGAACCCTTCTATCCCTTCTTCACTGAAAACTTCATCCTGTACCTCACAGAAACATTCTCTGGGATCCCCACTGAACCCTTCTCTGTTCCCCTCTGAAGCCTTCTCGACATTACTCACTGAACTGTTCATTCCGTACCTCACTGAACCCTTCTCTCCATCGCTCACTGAGCACTTCTCCCTTTTCCTCACTGAATCCTTCTCTCCATTTCTCACTGAACCCTTCTAACCTTTCCCAAATGAACCTTCTCCCCGTTCCTCACTGGTCCATTCTCTCCATCCCTCACTGAACCCTTCTCCTCGTCCCTCTCTGAAGCCTTCTCTCTGGCCCTCACTGAATGGCTCCCTCCATTCCTCAGTGAACCCTTCTCTCCGTCCCTTCACTGAAGTCTTTTCTCCGCCCCAATTGAACCCTTTTCAGTCCGTTCCCCAAAGCTGCCTTCTCTCTTTTCCTCACTGAAACGTTCCCTCCATCCTTCACTGTTCTCTTTTCTCCGTCCCTCATTGAACCCTTCAATCCGTTCCCCACTGATACCTTCTCTCTTTCCCTCACTGAACCCTCTTCTCCGTCCCTCACTGAACCATTCTCTCTGTTCCTCACTGATCCCTCCTCTACCTTCATCACTGAAGCCTTATCTCCGTCCCTCACTGATCACTTCTCTCTGTCCATCAATGAACGCCAATCTCCGTTCCTCATTGAACATTTCTCTCCATCCCTCACTGCACCCTTCTCTCCATTCATCACTGAACCCTTCTCCCCCTTCCTTACTGAACACGTCTCCCAGTCCCTCACTGGAGCATTCTCTCTATCCGTCACTGAATCCTTCTGTCCATCACTCAATGAATCGTTCACTCTGTTCCTCACTAAATGCACTCTCCATCAATAACTGAACCATTCTGCAAATCCCTCACTGAACACTTATTTACATTCCTGATTGAACGCCACTCTCCATCCCTCAGTGATCACTTCTCTCCCTCCGTCACTGAGCCATTCTCCCTGTCCCTCAATGCTACCTTCTCTCCGTCCCTCACTGATCCCTTCACTCAGTACTTCACTGAACCCTTTCCCCCTTTCCTCCTTGAACCCTATTCTCCGTCCTTCACTGAATACTTCACTCCGTGCCCCATTGGAACCTTCTCTCAATTCCTCAATTGACCATATTCCCCGTGCATCAATGAAACATTCTCTCCGTTCCTCACTGAACACTTCTCTCTGTCCCACACAGGACCCTTCTTCCTTTAGCTCACTGAAACCTTCTCTCCATTCCTAACTCTAGCCATATCACCGTTCCTTACTGAAATCCTCTCTCTAACCCTTACTCTACACTACTCTGCATCCCACACTGAACCCTTCTCCCCGTTATACACTGAACGCCTGTTTCTTTCCCTCACTGGACATTCCCTCCGTCCCTCATTGAAACATTCCCTCTATCATCACTGAAACCTTCCCCTCGTTGTTCACTGAACACTTCTCTCTGACCCTTACTGAAATCTTCTCCCCGTCCCTCACTTAACCATTCTCTGTGTTCCCCACTGAACACTTCTCTGTTCCCCACTGTACCATTCTCTCCAGTACTCACTGAACACTTCTCCCCGAAACTCACTGAACCTTTCTCTACCTCTCTCCGTCCCTCAGTGATCCCTTCTCTCTGTCCATCACTGCGCAATTCTGCCTGCCCCTCAATGATACCTTCTATACCTCCCACAATTAACCTTTCTCTCCGCCCCTCACTGATCCCTTTTCTCTGTCACTCAATGAACGCCTATCTCCGTACCTCACTGAACATTTATCTACAACCCTCACTGAACCCTTCTCTCCAACCCTCACTGAACACTTCTTGCTTTCCTCACTGAACCCTTCTCTCCATTCCTCACTGAATCCTTATCCCCCTTCGTTACTCAACACTTCTCCCTGTCCATCACTGGACCATTCTCTCCGCTCCTCATTGAACATTTCTCTCCATCCCTTCTGTCCATCACTCTATGAATCATTCACCCTGTTCCTCACGAAATGCACTCTCCCTTCCTGACGAATGCCTCTCTCCATCCATCACTGAACCATTCTCCAAATCTTTCACTGAACACATATTTACATGCCTGATTGAACGCCTCTCTCCGTCCCTCAGTGATCACTTCTCTCCATCCCTCACTGAGCCATTGTCCCTGTCCCTCAATGGTACCTTCCCTCCGTCCCTGACTGATCCCTTCTCTCCGTCCCTCACTGAGCCATTCTCACCCTACCTCACTGAACCCTTCTCCCCTCCCACACTTGACCATTCTCTATTTCGGTCACTAAAGCCTTTTCCCCGTTCCATACAGAAACCTTCTCTCCATTCTTCACTGAATGCATCTCTCCGCTCCTCACTGAACCCTTCAGTCCGTTGCCCACTGAACCCTTCTCTCCTTCCTTCACTGAATCCTTCTCTCCATCCTTCACTGACCCCTTTACTCCGTCACTGACTGAACCATTCAGTCCGTTGCCCACTGATACCTTCTCTTCTTCCCTCACTGAACGCTTCTCTTCGCCCCTCACTGAACCATTCAGCCCGTTGCCCACTAACCCTTTCTCTCCATTCCTCACTGAAACCTTTTCTCTATCCATCACTGAACCATTCTCCACATCCCTCACTGTATCCTTCTCACCGTCACTCACTGAACACTTATTTCCATTCCTGATTGAACGCCTCTATTCATCCCTCAGTGATCCCTTCTCTCCGTCCCTGACTGATCCCTTTTCTCTGTAGCACACTGAAGGCCTCTCTCCGTTCCTCACTGAACCCTTCTCTCCGTCCATCAATGAAGCCTTTCCTCCTCCCCACACCGAACCATTCAGTCGTTTTCCCACTGATCCCTTCTCTCCTTTCTTCAGTAAACCCTTCTCTCCATCCTTCACTGAACCAGTTTCCCCGTCACTCACTGAACCCTTCATGCCGTTCCCCACTGATCCCTTTTCTCCTTCCCACACTGAAGGCCTTCTCTCCATTCCTCACTGAACCCTTCTCTCCGTCCTTCAACAAAGCCTTTTCTCATCCGCTCACCGAACCCTTCAGTCCTTTCCCCACTGATCCCTTCTCTCCTTTCCTCAGTAAACGCTTCTCTCCAACGTTCACTGAACGCTTTACCCCGTCATTCACTGAACCCTTCAGGTCTGTTCCCCACTGATGCCTTCTCTCCTTCCCTCGCTGAACGCTCTCTCTGTCCCTCACAGAACCGTTCTGTCCATTCCTCACTAGAACCTTCTCTCCATCCCTCACTGAACCATTCTGCCCATCCCTCACTGAACCCTTCTCTCCGTCCCTCACTGAACACTTATTTACATTCCTGATTGAACGCCTCTGTGCATCCCTCAGTGATCCCTTCTCTCCATCCCTAACTTATCCCTTCTCTCCATCCCACACTGAATCCTTCTCCACGTTATACACTGAACGCATGTTTCTTTTCCTCACTGGACATTCTCTTCGTCCCTCATTGCAACCTTCTCTCTATCACTAACTGAACTCATCCCCTCGTTGTTCACCGAACCCATCTCTCTGTCCCTCACTGAATGGCACTCTACATTTCTCAGTCAACCCTTCTCTCCATCCCTAATTGAAACCTTCCCTCTATTCCTCACAGATCACTTCTCTAACTTCCTTAATGAATCCTTCTCTCAGCACCTCACTGATCCATTTTCTCTGCCCCTCACTGAACCCACCTCTCCAACCCTCACTGAACAGTTCTTCCTTTTCCTCACTGAAACCTACTTTCCATTCCTCACTGTCTCCTTCTCCCCTTCTTCACTGAACACTTATCCCCATCCCTAACTGGACTATTCTCTCCATCCATCACTGAAACCTTCTGTCTATCTCTCAATGAATCGTTCACTCTGTTCCTCACTAAATGCACACTCCGTTCCTGACGAAATGCCTCTCACCATCAATCACTGAACCATTCTCCAAATCCCTCACTGAACACTTATTTACATTGCTAATTGAACGCATCTCTCCGTCACTCAGTGATCCCTTCTCTTCGTCCCTCACTGAGCCATTCTCCCTGCCTCTCAATGATACCTTCTCTCCGTCCCTCATTGTGCCCTTCTCTCCCTCCTTCACTGAATGCTTTTCTCCCTCACTCACTGAACCCTTCAGTCCGTTCCCCAATGATCCTATCTGTCCGTCCCTCACTTAACCATTCTCACCCTACCTCACTGAACCCTTCTCCCCTCCCTCACTGGACCAGTCTCCATTTCGGTCACTAAACCCTTCTCCCCGTTCCATACTGAAATCTTCTCTCCATTCCTCACTGAATGCATCTCTCCGCCCCTCACTGAACCATTCAGTCCGTTCCCCACTGATCCCTTCTCTTCTTCCCTCATTGAACACTTCTCTCCGCCCCTCACTGAACCCTCAGGTCCATTCCCCACTGATTCCTTCTCTCAATTCCTCACTGAAACCTTCTCTCCTTCCATCACTGAACCATTCTACACATCCTTCACTGAACCCCTCTCTCCGCCCCTCACTGAACACTTATTTACATTCCTGATTGAACGCCTCTATCTGTCCCTCAATGATCGCTTCTATCCTTCGCTCACTGATCCCTTTTCTCTGTCGCACAATGAAGGCCCCTCTCCATTTTTCACTGAACCCTTCTCTCCGTCCCGTCCTTCAATGTAGCTTTTTTTCCTCCCCTCACCGAACCCTTCAGTCCTTTCCCCACTGATCCCTTCTCTCCTTCCCTCGCTGAACGCTTCTCTCTGTCCCTCACTGAACTCTTCATTCCATTTCTCACTGAAAGCTTCTGTCCATCCCTCACTGAAGCCTTCTCTCCTTTCCTCACTGAACCCTTCTCTCAAACACTCACGGAACACCTTCCTTTTCCCTCACTGAACACTTCTCTCCATTCCTCACTGAACCCTTCTACCCCTTACTTACTGAACACTTCTTCCCGTCCCTCACGTGTGCATTCTCTCAATTCATCACTGAAGCCTTCTGTCCATCACTCAATGAATCGTTCACTCTTTTCCTCCCTAAATGCACTCTCCATTCCTGACTAATTGCCTCTCCCCATCCATCACTGAACCATTCTCCAAATCTCTCACTGAACACTTATTTACATTCCTGATTTAACGCCTCTCTCCATCCCTCAGTGATCCGTTCTCTCCATCCTTCACTGAACGCTTTTCTCTGTCACTCACTGAACCCTTCAGTCCATTCCCCAATGATCCCTTCTCTCCGTCGACACTGAATCATTCTCACCCTACCTCACTGAACCCTTCTCCCCTCCCACACTGGACCATTCTCTATTTTGGTCAGTACACCCTTCTCCCCGTTCCATACTGAAACCTTCTCTCCATTCCACAATGAATGAATCTCTCCGCTCTTCACTGAACCCTTCAGTCCATTCCCCACTGACCCCTTCATTGAATCCTTCTCTCCATCCTTCACTGACCCCTTTAATCCGTCACTCACTGGACCATTCATCCCGTTCTCCAATGATCCCTTCTCTCCATTCCTCACTGAATCCTTCTCCCGCTTCCTTACTGAACACTTCGCCCGGCCCTCACTGGACCATTCTCTCCATCCATGACTGATCCCTTCTGTACATCACTCAATGAATCGTTCACTCTCTTCCTAACTAAATGCACTCTCCATTCCAGACTAAATGCCTCTCTCAAACCATCACTGAACCATTCTCCAAATCTCGCACTGAACACTTATTTACATTCCTGATTGAACGCCTCTCTCCATCCCTCAATGATCCCTTCTCTCCGTCCCACACTGATCTCTTCTCTGCGTCCTTCACTGAACACTTTTCTCCGACACTCAATGAAGCCTTCTCTCCGTCGCCACTGAACCATTCTCACCCTACCTCACTGACCCCTTTTCTCCTTTCATCACTGAATCCTTCTCTCCATCCTTCACTGACCCCTTTACTCCGTCACTCACTGAACCATTCAGTCCTTTCCCCACTGATCCCTTCTCTTCTTCCCTCACTGAAAGCTTCTCTCCGCCTCTCAATGAACCGTTCAGTCCATTGCCCACTCATCCCTTCTCTCCATTCCTCAATGAAACCTTCTCTCTATCCATCACTGAACCCTTCTCCACATCCCTCACTGTACCATTCCCTCCGACCC